>NC_142812.1:50289199-50478261 GCF_049724085.1 Artemia sp. Qi Xiang Cuo
AATCAAGTTATACTCGTTCCTCTTGGCAGGCAAATGACCCTGGTAACCCAATTACTTGAAAACCTACACACATATCCATGCCTTAGGCGTAGGTTTGCGTGTAGGTTTTCAAGTAATTGGGCGCTTACTACTTCCGTCACTCTTCAAAACTCAACTTTTGGTTGTGTCAACATTGTTATATGATCTTTAGACTAGTTTGAATAAAATTGCTATCTCAAAATTTCACTTAAATGTATCTTCAGATAAGAGGGTGTGGCGGAGGGGGGGGGCTAGTTGGCATCTGATCACTTTTGACTCTTAAAAAGAAAATTAAAACTGTCCATTTCCAATCAAATGATTTTCCTCCAAAATTCATACAACCACCCCTTCCATGAACACCTTACATGTCCCTGGGGCATAACTTACAGCCCTTGCCCCCAGGCTCTGGAGGTTGAGTAAAACCAGGGGGCATTATTATATGATCCTCAGACTATTTCGAACAAAATGTTTATCTCAAAAGTTTGGCCAGATGCATTTGAAGAAAAGTGGGTATGAGGGTGGCCTAATTGCCCTCCAATTGCTTTCAACTCTAAAAAAAGGGAACAAGAACATTCAACTTACAATCAAATGAGCCTCCTCCAAAGTTTATATAACCACCTCTTCCCTAAAAGCCTTATATGCCCTGCCCCCAGGGCATAACTTACAACCCTTGCCCACAGGCTCTTAGGATTTGTGCCCCCTCTGGAGGCATTGTTAAATGTTCATTGGACTATTTTAAACAAAATGGTTATCTCAAAATTCAAACTGGATACATTTTGGGAAGAGGGCGACGGGGGGGGGGGGGCTAGTTGCCCACCCATCACTTTTGACTCTTAAAAGGCACTAGAACTTCCCATTTCCAATTGAATGAGCTCCCTCTGAAGTTTTTACAACCACCCCTTCCATAAAAACCCTACATGTTAGCAATGGGCAACTAGTATAACTTATAGCCAATGTCCTGAGGACTGTGTGGGTTGACATCCCCAAAGACATAATTACTAGAATTCTCAACCATTTTGAACAAAATGTCTCTCAAAATGTTGATAGGATGTGTTTAGAGCAATGATGGGCAATGGGGTAAAGGGGCTGGATGCCCTCCAATCACTTCTGACTCTTAAAAAGGGCACTAGAACTTTTTATTTCCAACCAAATGAGTTTCTTTTGAAGTTTCTATGACAACACCTTTTATATGATGTGCCTTGGTCAGAAAAAAGTAAATAATACATTGTGCCCTCAGTGCTCTTTACTTAGGCAGCAGTATTGTGCTGCCTATGATTTAAGAGTATTTGGATTAACTCCAGCCTTTATGTGCTTCCATACCTCCAACTCCAAAGGGTCTTGCACTATTTCTGTTACTTTGACTCCAATCAGCAAAAATTTTCAAGAACTCTGACTAACTCCACAGCCCTGTTTTTTAATAGTAGTAAATTATAGGTTACATACTCACTGTGCAAATTTTTTCTTCTTATTAATATAATAGCAAGCAGTAGGAAAAAAGAGTTGAGCTATAAAAACACAATGAGTATATATTGGGCTATCTTTCTCCATTAGGGTGAGGGGAGGGGTAAAGTGAAACAGTCTATATTTAGAAATCTTCTAAGTGTTTTAGAATGTTTTAAATCAGTTTCGTGAAATGTGTAGTGTTTCCTTTTGGAGAGTGGAAGTGCTAAACTGATAATCTCTTTCTTTTATAGTAATTAATTAAAAAAAACTTTCCGAAAAATAAGTTTTTCAAAGAAAAGTAAAGGCATTTTAAACTTAAGCTCAGGAGATATGAATACCTGCTAAAATTCAAACTCAAAACGACCAGAAATTACTATTAAAGAATAAATGAAATCCAAAACGAACATAAATTAAATAATAGCAAAAAACATACAACAAGTAATAATATAAATGAATAAATAGATTTTAATGCGAGTAATGCTTAGAGTGAACATGAAAATCAAGCTTAAAACGAAAAAAAAAGTTTGCTATTAAAGTATAAGTGAAACTTAAAACGAACAGAAATTAAATAAACAATCAATGCGAACAAACATACAATATATATTAATGTAAATGAATAAATAAATTTTAAAACGAGTGAAACTTAAATTGAATATGCAAATCAAGTTTGAATCGAATAAAAATAACTACAAACAAGAGTTTGGGTATCGCCTCACTGCAGAAGCCTAAAACCTACTGCGTCAGTTATATTATTCTATATATGTTATTTTGAGTTTTACTTTTATTGCATTGCGTTCATTTTTAAGCCTTGAGATAAAAACTGAAACCTTAGCGGAGACAGTGGTGGGGAGAAGTCTCCCTCCTCAAATGCATAACTGAGCAGCCACAGAGAAAGTAAAACAAATGAAATTAATCTGTCGTTTGAAAATGTCTTTTTTGAAAAGACACGAACAAAATCGTCTAAAGGAACCTGAAGTGCTATCTCTGACATTTCCATTGATTCTTTATTCCCGTTACCTTCAGATGTAAAATTTAGAATATTATCGAATGGGTTTAGTCTTCCCCTCCCTGAATAATTCCCATTTCGAAAACCCACCCCTGGGAAGTTCCTCCCCCCTCAAAGAACATTTTCTTTCCCTGCTGATAATTCCCCCGCGTTAAATTCCACCCAGCAGAAGTTTCCCAGCCGTGGAATATGCTCCCCAAACATATTCCCCTCAGATAATTTCGGATATTCATAAAAATAGAAGCATGAAATTTCTACTCGACTTTTTAGGTCAGAAGCAATGCTATGGCGTTACCTAAGTAAAGAGCCATAAGGGTTCAAAGAATTAATACTTATTTATTTTTCCAGGGGCACTTTACGTGGAAGGGGTGGTCGCATAAACTTTGGAACAGGGTTCATTGAATTACAAATTAAAATTTATAGTGCCTTTACACCAGGGGCGGATCCAGGATTTTTTAGGGGGGGGGCAAAATAGGTTGATCCGATAAACTTGCGTTAGGAGCAAGTTTAATTAACGCAATCTTCGTTAACTAAGTAACTTACATTACTTTAGACTACGTTAGGGGGGGGGGCCCTTGCTGCTCCCCTGGATCCGCCACTACCTTACACTCTCTGTTTCTTTCTTTGTTAGGGAAGAGAGCAGATGCCTAATAGGTCTGTGTTAATACCAAAACATTCTAACTCTCATTGTGGCTTCAGGTATAAACAGAATTAGTTCAAAGGGAGGGGTCGGGAAAAAGGGCATGGTGGGGGGGGGGGTATTTGCCCTTCGATCGATTTTGACTCGTAAGAGCTGGACTAGAACTTCCAATTTCCAATCAAATGAGCCCTTTCTGATTTTATACAAGAATCCCTTCCTGCCCCAGGCCCTGGGGGGTTTTGTCGACGCCAGAGTTTTTCTACTTAACCTTTCAACTATTTTTAACAAAATTTTTATCTGGTGCATTTAGGGCGTAGAGGAGGGGGGCTAGTTACCCTCCAATCTGTTTTGACTCTTAAAAAGTGAACAAGAACTTTCAATTTCCAATCAAATGAGCCCTCTCTAAAGTTTATATGAGTATCCCTTCCATAAAAAATAATATGAAGGATTTGGAGAATCCAGAAACTACATCCTCAAAGACCTAATTTCCAGACCTTAAAACTACATTTAATAAAATGGCTGTGTCTCAAAATTTTGATTGGATGTGTTTGGGGAAAAGGTGGGCGTGAGAGGTGGGTTAGTTGCCCTCTAATAACTTTGACTAATAAAAAGGGCATTAGCTCTTTGAATTTCCAATCGAATGAGCCCTCTTTCAAGTTTCTCCGACACCGCCTTCTATAAAAACCTTATATGCCCCCAGGGTATAACTTAAAACCCTTGCCTTGAGGGTTGTGGGGGAGGGTCCTCCTCAAAAACATATTTTCTATCTGACAATCAACTATGTTGAACAAAATGGCTATTTCAAAATTTTGATTGGATGTGTTTGGGGGAATGATGGGCGTGGAGGGGGGGGGGCTAGTTGCCCTCCATTCACTTGCAACTATTAAAAAGGGCACTAGCCCTTTGAATTAAAACCCTTGCCCTGAGGGTTGTGGGGGAGTGTTCTCCTCAAAAACAAATTTTCTATCTGGAAAACAACTCCGCTGAACAAAATGGCTATATCAAAATTTGGATTGGATTTGTTTAGGGGAATGATGGGTGTGGGGGGGGGGGGGCCAGTTGCCCTTCAATAACTTTCGACTATTAAAAACGCACTAGCCCTTTGAATTTCCAATCGAGTGAATCTGTTTAGAAGTTTCTACGACAACACCTTCTATAAAAACCTTATATGCTCCCAGGACATAACTTAAAACCCTTGCCCTGAGGGTTGTGGAGGAGTGTCTTCCTCAAAAACACAATTTCTATCTGGAAATCAACTTTGCTGAACAAAATGGCTATCTCAAAATTTTGATTGGATGTGTTTGGGGAAATGATGGGTGTGGGGGGGGGCTAGTTTCCCTCCAATCACTTTTTAAAATAAAAAACGACACTAGGCATGTAAAAGTAAAATCAAATTTCCCCGATTTTAAATTTTGGAAGCAATATCTCCTATAACTATAGTTGTCCACAGAGCATAACTTAAAAAACTTATTTTGAAGGTTGTGGGGGAGTGTCCTCCTCAAAAATAATTTTTTCTCTGGAAATCAACTATGCTGAACAAAATGGCTATCTCAAAATTTTGATGGGATGTGTGTGGGGAAATGATGGGTGTGGGGGGGGGCTAGTTGCCCTCCAATCACTGTTGACTATTAAAAAGAACACTATCCCTTTGAATTTCCAATCGAATGAGCCTTTTTTGAAGTTTCTACGACAATACCTTCTATAAAAACTATAAATGCCCCAAGGGCATAACTTAAAAATCTTACCCTGAGGGTTGTGGAGAAGTGTCCTCCTCAAAATCACAATTTTTATGTGAAAATCAGCTATGCTGAACAAAATGGCTATCTCAAAATTTTGATCGGATGCGTTTGGGGAAATAATGGGCGGGGGGGGGGGGCTAGTTGCCCTCCAAACACTTTCGACTATTAAAAAGGACACTAGCCCTTTAATTTCCAATCGAATGAGCCTTTTTTGAAGTTTCTACGACAACGCCTTCTATAACAACCTTATATGCCCCAGGTATAACTTAAAACCATTACCCTGAGGGTTGTGGGGGAGTGTCCTCCTCAAAAATATATTTTCTATCTGGAAATCAACTACAAAAAAAAAAAAAAAATAATAATAATAATAAAACATTGAAGCCATATGGCCTTTACTATAGGCAACACTACAGCGTTGCCTCTGATTAAACAGTAAACAAGCAGTAGATAAAAAAACAGGAGTACCACATTTTAGAATTTATTATAGTAGTTTCCAAAATTTCAGAGTTGAACCAGTCTTACTAAATATTTAACCAATAGCATTTGGAGTTTTATACCTTTGCTCAATCCTTATTTTTATGGTTTTATAGATTATTAAACCTATTTCTTAGATTTAGGAAAGAAGGCTCAATATGGATTAAAATCCTGCTGAAATTATAGGAAATGTATTTTCAAAACTAGAGCTAATGAAAGAGAGACTGAAAACCCAAAATTAATACAAAACATATTTTGTCAAAACTCAGATATAAACTTTGGTATGTAATCAGTACAAAATTCTATACCCCACAAATAAGGAAAGGGAAAGAGATAGTTGCCTGATAACAGTTCCTAGAGTGTATTTTGGGCCTTGGATTCATTCCTGAAAGTCTTATTCAACTGTCTTGGCAACTTTTCAAGAGACCAAGAAGTCTTTGAACAAGAATTTCACCACCATTTCAATTGAAAATCCATATTAAAGCCTTCAAACAGACCCAAAAGTGAAAAATATAAGTGGTGGCTATCATTATATCCCTTATTTTATACTCTTTTCAATGTAAGTCATTATACTGACAATGCAGCCCCCTTTATGATTTTTTTATTATTATCTGACAATGTGTCATGTAGGCTAATTTTTGTTAAAATATCTTTGGTTGTTCTTCAGGAGCATAATTTGCTATGGGGCAGGGGGACAACTGCCCCTCCCAGACCTTAGTTTGACCCCTTCCCCCCAAGACCCCAGTTTGCCCCCCCCCCTGCTGAAGTTTTATTCCTTCAAAATTCTTGTCAAAACTAAGATAAGCCTCTATAATTAAAAAGATCACAGAGACAGGTCAGTTTTTTTAGTATATCTTAACCTTTTTTGTTACTATATGGCTCATTTTTTAGTTTTGTTTTCATTTTCACTTGATTTGGGAAAATTGGCTCCAACTTTGCCCCCCCCCCAGGATGTTCACAAAAAATATGCCACTGTAGTTCTTGACTTGCAAATATCACTCTGTCTATATGATTTTAGTGGAATTGTTAGAAATTAAGTAGCCTATCATACTGTAAAATTCTAGTCTAGGGGCTTTTTGCAATATTAGAAAGTATTTGAGCTAAATGAGACTGAAACTTTCATTTTTAAGCTACTATATTTGTATAGATGTATGAGCAGTTCACCAAATAAGGAGACATGTTAAGAAAACAATTCTTACTTCATAATATGCATAATAATCCTAGTTGATAGTCTATATTTTGCAGCAGGAGAACCTTTATCTTCACTTTTTTCCTTGTTTTTCTATGAAATTCATGAATTTCTTAGAAAAACAAGGAAAGAAGTGAAGATAAAGGTTCTCCTGCTGCAAAATATAGACTATCAACTAGGATTATCAACACTAGATAACTTATCAACACTAGTTAAGATATTGAAAAGTGGTTAAAAACATATCACTAGTTTATAAATAGGTTGTTCAAGAGTAATACATTCCAAAGATGCTTATTTATAACAATTCAAACCTCATTTATTAGGCAAATCATTTCCTACTGTTTCAAGTTTTTCAAATGCCATCAACAAAAATAGTGCTGAATTTTGTGATTCGAAACTTTGCTATCATCAATTCAGGGTATATTCTAATTCAGGGTATATATTTGCATATTAGGAGGGTGGGGTTAAAGTTCATGGTAAATTTGCAGTGGGTCACATTTTTTTATGCTCATTCATAATTCAATAATTGCTTCTGGGGCTAGTTACATCTTGAGCCCTTAAAGGGCCCCAAAGGTATTCCATTTTTGTAACCAAACAAAGAAGTTATCAACACTAGTTAAGTTATTGAAAAGTGGTTAAAAACATATCACTAGTTTATAAATAGGTTGTTCAAGAGTAATACATTCCAAAAATGCTTATTTATAATAATTCAAACGCCATCAACAAAAATAGTGCTGAATTTTGTGATTCAAAACTTTGCCATCAACAATTCAGGGTATATTCCAATTCAAGGTATATATTTGCACATTAGGGGATGGAGGTAAAGTTCCTGGTAAATTTGCAGTGGGCCATATAATTTAGCTAGGATGAAAGTGAAAAAATTGTTTGATGTCTTTTTTATGCTCTTCCATAATTCAATAATTGCTTCTGGGGCTAGTTACATCTTGAGCCCTTAAAGGGGCCCCAAAGGTGATTCATTTTTGTAACCACACAAAGAAGTTATCAACACTATTTAAGTTATGGAAAAGTGGTTAAAAACATATCACTAGTTTATAAATAAGTTTTTCAAGAGTAATATATTCCAAAAATACTTATTTATAACAACTCGCACCTGATTTATTAGGCAACTCAAATATAAACCATTTTCCTACCATTTTAAGTTTTTCAAATGCAGTCAACAAAAACAGAGCTGAATTTTGTGATCCAAAACAAAAAATGTTCTTTTTAAAAACCTTAACTTACATCAAAATAAAAACATACTAAACACATAAAGAGAGAGAAAAAAACAACAACAAAAGAAAAAATATAAATAAATAGGAAAAAAAACTCACATATTAAATAAACACTTCTATTCATTGGGGTATAAACAAAATCAAATATTTATTTAATATGTGAGTTTTGCTTCCTATTTATGTATATTTTTTCTTCTGTTGTTGTTTTTTTTCTCTCTTTATGTGTTTAGTATGTTTTTATTTTGATGTAAGTTAAGGTTTTTAAAAAGAACATTTTTTGTTTCAGTTTTTCTTTTCTTTTTTTTCTGTTGAGAAAGGCTCCTGGACATGGGGCCAAAATATTTGGAGAATTTTTGTTTAATTAAGTGTTTATTTTATTGTATTCACTGCTTGTAAAAATTAAAACCCGTTTTTCTTGCTTAATTTTTTGTAAATGGAAAAGCAGTGTGGTCTAAGAAATTATTTTCTTTCTTTATGACATCCTCTCACCCCAGACAAGGATAAACTGCTTTCCTTTTAGCCCTAGACAGTTGGCCAAAAAGGCAAATCTTTGGCAATTTGTCATCCTTCATCTACAGAATGTGCCCTAGCCATCTCAACCTTTCTTTCATTATAGCCCTAGAAAGCAGGATTGAAGCACATTTTTGTACAGCCTACTGTTTGAAATATGGTCAGTTAGCCAGATACCCAGAACAATCTGTAGGCAATTTCTATATAAAACATCTAGCAAATTGTCATCCACTTTTTGGAATTTTCTTTTAGGTTTGTATATATTGATGGGATCATCAGGGAGGGAGGGTTGCTTTGTTGTCAGGATAACAACTAACATATTGAAAAAGAGCATGAAATAAAAACATTGCTAGTTTTATTTTATTAGCCTACCATGTTTTTTGAGAAGTGCTGCTAAACTGAAATTTTACCATTATTTGGAAATTTGACTAATTTAACCTTCTATTCTTAGAGATGTGTGCACTCACAGTTTCACGAGCCTATAATAAATAGGCCAGGGTGAAAGCCTATTGAAAAAGGGGATTCTACCCTTTGGCTATTGTAAAAAATTACTTTATAAGCTTATATAGAATCTTACAATCCAATCTCCTTCTAACATCATTTTTATACAATCCTAAAAAGGGCTTATTCCAGATTTCCCTCTCAATCACTAGGACTATCTGTCTTGGCTTTTTCTACAATTAGCCATGTCTTGATGCCTATTGCAAAATACTTGATTTTCAATTCATGTGTTGCTGGAAACAAACATTGCCCCAGAAAATAATTCATTTTCCAACAAGTTGACTAATAACTTCTCCCCAGCAAAACTTAATTTTGCCAACTCTTTGACAATAAATTTCCCTAGCAAAGCTTTGTTTTTCCAACTAGTTGACTAATAACTTCTCCCCAGCAAAAGTTAATTTTGCCAACTAGCTAGAAACAAATATTACCCCAGAAAACAATTCATTTTCGAACTATTAACTTCTCCCCTCCCAGGAAGTTCCCATTTCCTTTTAATCCTTCTTTATGACATCCTTTCACCATAGGCAAGGACAACTTGCTTTCCTTTTAGCCCTAGACAGTTAGCCAAAAAGGAAAATCTGTGGCAATTTGTCATCCTTTGTCTGCAGAATGTACCCTAGCCATCTCAACCTTTATTTCATTATAGCCCTAGAAAGCAGGATTGAACCACATTTTTTGTACAGCCTACTGTTTGAAATATGGTCAGTCATCTAGGTACCTAGAACATTCTGTAGGCAATTTCTATGGAAAACATCTAGCAAATTGTCATCTACTTTTTGGAAATTTCTTTTAGTTTTGTATATATTGATGGGATCATCAGGGAGGGAAGGTTGCTTTGTTGTCAGCATAACAACTAATATATTGAAAAAGAGCATGTAATAAGAACATTTTTATTTTATTAGCCTGCCATGTGTTTTGAGAAATGCTGCTCAACTGAAATTTTACCATATTTGAGAATTTGACTAATCTACCCTTCTATTCTTAGGATGTGTGCACTCACAGTTTCAAGTCGCCAGGCCTATAATAAATAAGCCAGGGTGAAAGCTTATTAAAAAAATAAAGTTTTGTTGGGGACAAGTTACTAGTCAACTAATTGAAAAATGAATTGTTTTCTAGGGCAATGGTTGTTTCCAGCTAGTTGGCAAATTTAAGTGTTCCTGGAGAGAAGTAATTAGTCAAAAAGTTTGAAAATAAATTGTTTTCTGGGACAATGTTTGTTTCCAGCTAGTTGGCAAAATTAAGTATTGCTGGGGATAAGTTATTAGTCAACAAGTTGGAAAATGAATTGTTTTCAGGGACAATGTTTCTTTCCAGCTAGTTGGCAAAATTAAGTGTTGCTGGGGAGAAGTTATTAGTCAACTGGTTGGAAATTAAAGTTTTGCTGGGGAAATGTTTCTTGTCAACTAGTTGGCAAATATAGATTTCTCCTAGGATAGGGATGGGCAAAATTTTCCAAATAGATGGCAAAAATATTTTTAATTATAAAGACATTGGATAGTACCATTTTATGTAAGCTTATAGACTAATTTTTTCCAATAGTCAGAGTGGATATTCTAATTCTTATAAGTCATCTAAGGTTGTCTCTGGATGGAGGAGTTAGGTGCTTCATAATAGGCTACCTTCCCAGGAGAACATCAAGGCTCTGAATACATTTCTGAGACTTTATTCACCTATACAAACTAATTTCCAAGATAGCCAAAAGCTCTAAAGTTGAATATCATAGGCAGTGCAGTAGTGCTGCCTGAGTAAAGAATGATGTGGGCACAATGTGTTTTTTTTTCTCAATACCCAGGAACTTTGTATCAAAGGAGTTGTCATAGAAACTTTGAAAAGGGCTCATTTGATTGGAAATTGGAGTGGATAGTGCCCTTTTTAATAGTCGGAAGTGATTGGAGGGCAACTAGCCCCCCCTCCCCCACGCCCATCTATCCCCCCAACACATACAATCAAAATTTTGAGATATCCATTTTGTTCAGCATACTTGATTTCCAGATAGAAAAAATGTTTTTGAGGGGGACACTCCCCCACAACGCTCAGGGCAAGGGTTTTAAGTTATGCCCTGGGGGCACATAAGGTTTTTATAGAAGACATTGTCATAGAAACTTCAAAACAGGCTCACTCAATTGGAAATTCAAAGGGCTAGTACCCTTTTTAATAGTCAAAAGTGATTGGAGGGCACCTAGCCCCCCCCCTCCACGCCCATCATTTCCTCAAACACATCCAATCTAAATTTTGAGATAGTCATTTTGTTCAGCATAGGCTAGTTAATTTCCAGATAGAAAATATGTTTTTGAGGAGGACATTCCCCTACAACCCTCAGGGCAAGGGTTTTAAGTTATGCCCTGGGGGCATATAAGGTTTTTATAGAAGGCGTTGTCATAGAAATTTCAAAACAGGTTCATTTGACTGGAAATTCAAAGGGCTAGCGCCCTTTTTAATAGTCGAAACTGATTGGAGGGCAACTAGCCCCCCCCACACCCCTCATTCCCCCAAACACATCCAATAAAAATTTTGAGATAGCCATTTTGTTCAGCATAGGCTAGTTGATTTCCAGACAGAAAATAAGTTTTTGAGGAGGACACTCCCCCACAACCCTCAGGGCAAGGGTTTTAAGTTATGCCCTAGGGGCATATAAGGTTTTTGTAGAACGCATTGTTGTAGAAACTTCAAAACAGGCTCATTTCATTGGAAATTCAAAGGACTAGTGCCCTTTTTAATAGTTGAAAGTGATTGGAGGGCAACTAGCCCCCCCCCCCCCACACCAATCATTACCCCAAACACATCAAATCAAAATTTTTAGATAGCCATTTTGTTAAGCATAGTTAATTTCCAAATAGAAAATATATTTTTGAGGAGGAAACTCCCCCACAACCCTCAGAGCAAGGGTTTTAAGTTATGCCCTGGGGCCATATCAGGTTTTTATAGAAGGCATTGTTGTAGAAACTTCAAGAAAGGCTCATTCGATTGAAAATTCAAAGGGCTAGCACCCTTTTCAATAGTTGAAAGTGATTAGAGGGCAACTAGCCCCCCCCCCATGTCCATCATTCCCTCAACCACATCCAATCAAAATTTTGAGATAGCCATTTTGTTCAGCATAGGGTAGTTGATTTCCAGATAGAAAATATATTTTTTAGGAGGACACTCCCCCACAACCCGCAGGGCAAGGGTTTTAAGTTATGGACTACGGGCATTTAAGGTTTTTATAGAAGGTGTTGTCATAGACACTTCAAAACAGGCTCATTCAATTGGAAATTCAAAGGGCTAGTGCCCTTTTTAATAGTCAAAAGTGATTAGAGGGCAACTAGCCCTCCCATGCCTATCATTCCCCCAAACACATCCAATCAAAATTTTATGATAGCCATTTTGTTCAGCTTAGTTGATTTCCAGATAGAAAATATGTTTTTGAGGAGGACACTCCCCCACAACCCTCAGGGCAAGGGTTTTAAGTTATGCCCTGGGGGCATATAAGGTTTTTATAGAAGTTGTTGTCATAGAAACTTCAAAACAGGCTCATTTGACTGGAAATTCAAAGGGCTAGCACCCTTTTTAATAGAAAGTGATTGGATGGCAACTAGACCCCCCCCCCTGTACCCATTATTCCCCCAAACACATCCAATCAAAATTTTGAGATAGTTATTTTGTTCAGCATAGTTAATTTCCAGATACAAAAAATATGTATTTGAGGAGGACATTCCCCTATAACCCTCAGGGCAAGGGTTTTAAGTTATGCCCTGGGGGCATATAAGGTTTTTATAGAAGGCCTTGTCATAGAAACTTCAAAACAGGCTCATTTGAATGGATATTCAAAGGGCTAGCACCCTTTTTAATAGTTGAAAGTGATTGGAGGGCAACTAGCACCCCCCCCCCCCCTACACCCATCATTCCCCCAAACACATCCAATCAAAATTTTGAGATAGCCATTTTGTTCAGCGTAGGCTATTTAATCTCTTGATAGAAAATATGTTTTTGAGGAGGATACTCCCCCACAATCCTCAGGGCAAGTAGTTTAAGTTATGCCCTAGAGGCATATAAGGTTTTTGTAGAACGCATTATTATAAAAACTTCAAAACAGGCTCATTTGATTGAAAATTGAAAGGACTAGTGCCCTTTTTAATAGTTGAAAGTGATTGGAGGGCAACTAGCCCCCCCTCCCCACACCCATCTTTACCCCAAACACATCAAATCAAAATTTTGAAATAGCCATTTTGTTAAGTATAGTTGATTTCCATATAGAAAAAATGTTTTTGAGGAGGACACTCCCCCACAACCCTCAGGGCAAGGGTTTTAAGTTATGCCCTGGGGGCATATAAGGTTTTTACAGAAGGTGTTGTTGTAGAAACTTCAAAAAAGGCTCATTTGATCGGAAATTCAAAGGACTAGTGTCCTTTTAATAGTTGAAAGTGATTGGAGGACAACTAGCCCCCCCCACACACCCATCATTACCCCAAACACATCAAATCAAAATTTTGAGATAGCCATTTTGTTCAGCATAGTTGATTTCCAGATAGAAAATATGTTTTTGAGGAGGATACTCCCCCACAACCCTTAGGGCAAGGGTTTTAAGTTATGCCCTGGGGGCATATAAGGTTTTTATAGAAGGCGTTGTCTTAGAAACTTCAAAAAAGGCTCATTTGATTGAAAATTCAAATGCTTAGTGCCCTTTTTAATAGTCAAAAGTGATTGGAGGCAACTAGCCCCCCCCCATGCCCATCATTCCCCCAACCACATCCAATCAAAATTTTGAGATAGCCATTTTGTTCAGCATAGTTGATTTCCTTACAGAAAATATGTTTTTGAAGAGGATACTCCCCCACAGCCCTCAGGGCAAGGGTTTTAAGTTTTGCCCTGGGGGGCATATGGACATCCACCAGATGGCTAATATGGTAGTAAAGTTCATTTTTGATGCAAATGGATGTTATATTCAGATTGAGGATGCAATTCTAGGTATATATTTACACATTAGGGGGTGGGGGTATATATTCTATGAATATAGGCTATAGCTCTAAGAAATTCATGAATTTCTTAAAAAAAAACTAGAAAGACAAGGAAAGAGGTGAAGATAAAGGCTCTCCCCCTGCAAAATGTGTTAACTAGGATTATTCTACATATTATGGAATAAGAATTGTTTTCTCAATATGTTTCCTTTTGTCCAGATGTACTCCTAGGCTTAAAATACTGGTTGGCCAGTTGGCTAACTTAAAGATTCGTATATATATATATACACTATCAAGTTAGCCATCTAGTGGTATCCTGGGGCATATAGCCTAAGGTTTTTATAGAAGGCATTGTCATAGAAACTTGAAAAATGGCTCTGTCAGTTTATTGTCATGTGCATTGTCAGTGTAATATACAACCAACGATACTTTAAAGCCCAGCTCCCACTAGCGCCCAAGAACCCAAAACATTTACTTTAGCGCCCAAGAACCCATAGCGCCCACAGCTCCCAACATGAAAGATAAATACAAGCACACCCAAGCATCAATTCATAAAGCCAAATATTAAGTTATTTTATCTTTGGTGCAGCAAATTCTTCTTTCTTCTTTAAATAGCAATTAAAAAAATCATCCTAACTTAAGTTTGTAAATCAAAGATTGTGCTGGCATGCATAAAAGAATTCTACTAAAGATTGGAGTCAGCAAACCAAGGTGTCGGCAAAGGGTACTTGGCAAAGAGAGATCATGTCAAGATACAATAGGGAAAATTTGGCTTCTGTTGGCAAACACATTTCGCAGAGACATATCAAGTTACAGGAGAGATCAACTTTGGGTTCTTTCTGGGCGTTCAGAAATATTTCAAATATATCATTCATTTTTGGGTTCTGATAAATTAAAAAGTCTTGTATTACATGCTTGCGGACGTTAGGCTTGTTTAGGCTTATGATGCCCTATATAGTTTTTTTATTAAGTGAAAAATAATTCATATTTATATTGTTGTCCAAATAAGTATTGAAATAATCAATTTATTGTCAGTATAATTTTATTTTTAACTTGGGCGCCAGATTCAAAGGTAAATATAAACCTTTGCTGAAACCGGATCTAGCTTCCAGGATCAAAGCTTTGATACTTTAGCTCCTCAGCATCCAGAGTCCAAGCGCCCAGGATCAAAAAAGAGCTTTAGACTTTGGGCCTGGGAGATTATCCTCAAAATTTCAGCTCAATCCAATCCAAAAACCAAATATCAAGTTTTGTGTGGATTTGCTTGCGTCAAAAATAGATACTGGACGCTAAAATAATAAGTCCGTTAGTGTCTGTGGTACAATGGTCGCTGTTCCTGACTGTCAGGTGGGAGATCCGGGTTCGATTCCCTGTCAGAAAAAATTTTTTATATACTGAATTTATAGTTTGAATAATTTTTATTTGATTTCTGATTGTTACGGAATAATGGCGGGAAATCCGGCTCCCCCTCAGTAGAATTCTTTTGTGCATACCTGCACCATCTGCGATTTGCTAGCTTTAGATATGATATTTGGCTACTGTCGGCAAACACATTTCACAGAGACATATCAAGTTACAGGAGAGATCAACTTTGGGTTCTTTCTGGGCGTTCAGAAATATTTCCAATATATCATTCATTTTTGGGTTCTGATATATTAAAAATGCTTGTATTACATGCATGCGGGTGTTGGCCTTGCTTGGGCTTATGATGCCCTATACAGTGTTTTTATCAAGTGAAAAATAATTCATACTTATATTTTCGGCCAAATAAGTATTCAAATAATCAATTTATTGTCAGTATAATTTTATTTTTAACTTGGGCGCCAGATTCAAAGGTAAATATAAACCTTTGCTGAAACCGGATCTAGCTTCCAGGATCAAAGCTTTGATACTTTAGCTCCTCAGCATCCAGAGTCCAAGCGCCCGGAATCAAAAAAGAGCTTTAGACTTTGGGCCTGGGAGCTTATCCTCAAAATTTCAGCTCAATCCGATCCAAAAACCAAATATCAAGTTTTGTGGGGATTTGCTTGCGTCAAAAATAGATACTGGACGCTAAAATAATAAGTCCGTTAGTGTCTGTGGTACAATGGTCGCTGGTCCTGACTGTCAGGTAGGAGCTCCGGGTTCGAGTCCCTGTCAGAAAAAAATCTTTATAGACTGAATTTCAAGTTTAAAAAATAAACTCTGTTTCTTTTTTAAATACAATCTAGTACTTTGATTTAAAAAAGATGGAAAGATGAAAAAAAAAATAATTTTTATTTGATTTCAGTTTGTTACGAAATAATGGCGGGAAATCCGGCTCCCCCTCCGTAGAATTCTTTTGTGTATACCCGCAACATCTGTGATTTGCTAACTTTAGATATGATATTTGGCTTCTGTCGGCAAACACATTTCACAGAGACATATCAAGTTACAGGAGAGACCAACTTTGGGTTCTTTCTGGGCGTTCAGAAATATTTCCAATATGTCATTCATTTTTGGGTTCTGATAAATTAAAAATGCTTGTATTACATGCAGGCGGGCGTTGGCCTTGCTTAGGCTTATGAAGCCCTAAACAGTGTTTTTATTAAGTAAAAAATAATTTATAATTATATTTTCGGGCAACTAAGTATTCAAATAATCAATTCATTGTCAGTATAATTTTATTTTTTACTTGGGCGCCAGATTCAAAGGTAAATAAACACCAGATCGCGTGGGATTTTGCGAGTTCGCGAGTTCCTTGCGCTTTTTCTTCTTTGCCTCCAGTAAAAATCGCTATTTAAAGAAGAAAGAAGAATTTGCTGTACCAAAGTTAAAATAACTTAATATTTGGTTTTATGATTTGATGCTTGGGTGTGCTAGTATTTATCTTCCAAGTTGGGAGCTGTGGGCGCTATGGGTTCTTGGGCGCTAAAGTAAATGTTGCTTTGGTCCTGGAAGCTAGATCTGGTTTCAGCAAAGGTTTATATTTACCTTTGAATCTGGCGCCCAAGTTAAAAATAAAATTATACCGACAATAAATTGATTATTTGAATACTTATTTGGCCGAAAATATAAGAATGAATTATTTTCACTTGATAAAAACACTGTATGGGGCATCATAAGCCCAAGCAAGGCCAACGCCCAAAGGCCCAAGCAAGCAAAGGTTTATATTTACCTTTGAATCTGGCACCCAAGTTAAAAATAAAATTATACTGACAATAAAAATAAATCGAACAATTGAAAATAAATGTGGTCTGTTTCAAGGGGAAGTCACATACACCCCTCCTTCTCCCGTTTCTGAGGGGGGGGGTAATTTGGGATAGATAACCAAAATTGATCATAATCAAATAAAAAGCGTGATATGCCACAAGGGGAAGGCTCAGCGGCCCCTCCTTCCCCCATATCTGAGGGCAGGGGAGGGGGGGGGGAAAATTTTGGGAGGAGGGTGGGTTAATTTTGGAGGGAAAACCAAAAATACTCAGAATCGAAAATAAATGGGATCTGCCTCAAGGGGAAGGCTCAGAGGCCCTTCCTTCCCCCATTTCTGCGGGCTGGGGGGGGGGGGGTCAATTTTAGAGGGATAACAACATTACTGAGAAACGAAAAAACACCTGGTTCTGCCACAAGGGCACGGCTCAGCGGCCCCTCCTGCCCCCATTTTTGAGGGCAAGGGAGGGGGGGTAAATTTTGAAGGGAAAATAGAAAATGCTCAGGATCGAAAAAAAGCGTGATCTGCCTCAAGGAGAAGGCTCAGCGGCCCCTCCGTCCCCCATTTCGGAGGGCAGGGGGGGGTCAATTTGGGAGGGAAAACCAAAAATACTCAGAATCGAAAATAAACGGGATCTGCCTCAAGAGGAAGGCTCAGCGGCCCCTCCTTCCCCCATGTCTGAGGGCAGGGGGGGTCAATTTTGGAGGGAAAACAAAAAATGCTCAGAATTGAAAAATGCCAAGGCAAACTATTACAGTTATATTATCGAAGTTTTCGCCACTTAACAGCAGAGATCTTTGTTTTCAAACCATTTGCTTGCTATTATTAAAGAGAAACGTTAAATGATCCATGCCTTTTTTAATTTCTTTTTTTTGAGAAATTCGTAGTTGCACGGTCGATTTCTTTCGCCTGGGTTTCGTCGCCCCCCCCCCTCTAAAGGAAGATTGCTCGCAATGCCCCTGACCTTGGCTACAACTAG
The DNA here is from genome assembly GCF_049724085.1 of Artemia sp. Qi Xiang Cuo. Classification (NCBI taxonomy): domain Eukaryota; kingdom Metazoa; phylum Arthropoda; class Branchiopoda; order Anostraca; family Artemiidae; genus Artemia; species Artemia sp. Qi Xiang Cuo. The sequence continues at coordinate 50,307,034 of NC_142812.1, forward strand.
AAGTATTCGAGACAAAAGTATAATTTTATTTGGCAACCGAGCGTCAATCCCCCCCGCGGAAATCCTGGATCTGCTAGTTTCTAAGTTGTAAATATAATAGAAAATTAATTTTTTTTTGTAGGGAATCTGCATAATTTTCTGCAATGACGTGGAAAAACTTTTTGAAGTTCCCTCCAGGATTTTTCTGAAACTACACCCCTGGCCACGACCTTATAATTTAACTATTACCTGTAAATGCTTTTTTAATAATTTTTTTTTAGTTATATAATATGGCAAGTCTTAGGGGAAAGACCCCCCCCCCCCTCCACGAGTTCTCAGCCGGAGTACGTAGTTTGTTGCTGCAGATTACTCGTGCCCCCGAGGTAATAAAATTATTGTAGATGTGGCCCATATTCTTGCCGGGTGCCGACAACTTTATCTGTTAAGGGTAAAGTATTTTGAGGGTGGTACCTTGGAGTTCCCGAGGATCCTAAAGACGACTGTAAAAAGGACAATCATGCAGAAATTTAGAAATGTAAATGAAGCGTTGACAGCAATAACTGAAACTTGATTATTATTTATTTATTATTTTCTTTTAGTTATTTTTTTATTTATTTCATTTTATTTTATTTGTTTAATTATTTTATTTATTTATTTTTTTTGGGGGGAAAGGGGGAGTTAGATTTTGTGTTATTTTTCTTGTGGAGTGTAATTAAGAATACTGTGTTTTATGGCCTATTTTTTGGCTTATAATAAATTTATTATTATTATTATTACATTCCGAAATGAAATTTATGGTGAGTCAAGAATGCAATATTTGTTCGTAGGCTTCTTCAGTTCGTGAGCTTCTTTGAACAATTATTTCCGTGTGATATTCACAAGCACGTCGACTTGTATGCTTTACTAGTACCAAAGCGCAACCTCCCCCATAGCTTCTAAGTCCATTTCGTAACTGTCTTTATCGCATCAACCGGCATCTTTGAAAAAGACAACTCTCCTTGCAGACTCGTAGATTTACCGTCATTGGAATTTCATTCATAATGTTACATGAGGTTCGACCACCTCTTTCAACCGGCATCTTTGAAAAACAAAATTCTCCTTGCAGACTTAAAGATTCACCGTCGTTGGATTTACTTATTCGGATTGTTCATTTCATTTACGTTTATTAGTTGATTATAATTTAGTAACATTTGTTTTTATTTAAATTTATTAGATATGAATTTATTAGATTTATTTTAATTATTTGTCAAATTATTATTAAATTATCAATTTATTCAATAATTTTTCATTTTTTTTTATTTATTTTTATAAGTTTTTAGAATTTATTTCATAAAATTTATTGATTTATTTATTATTATTGGCTTGCGAAGGTTCCTACTAGTCCTATTTTGTGTGTTTTTTTTCGATACCTGTAAATGTGCAAATGCTTTTTCTTTGTTTCCTTGCCAGGAAACCCCTTTTAGCGTCAGTGCGCCCTGAATATGTGAAGTCGAAATCCATGTGGTCATATTTTTAGTCGTGGTCATCAGGGCCTTATCCAGGGGGGATACCAGGTTTTTAACCCCTCCCCCTTCAAAAAACTTCTTCGTCTCGCCAATTCAAAGTATCTTAAAAGTGCCTTAATCTAACTGAAGTCCGTTAGGTATAATCTTGCTGTAGTCCGTTGGAATAGTTTCATCAAAGATATTTTGTGGTACTCTCTTGACACCCCGTAATTTTTTTTTTAAAATCCTCGAAAACAAACCATGGATACGATCCTGACGACCGTGTTTGTGTTTAGAAGATAAATAGGAAAACGAGCGACCGCAACCGCAACCGTACAAGAAAATCGAAATATATTTTCTTGATTATTATTGCTTCTAACCAGTAGTTGTACCAAACCTATCCTGCTCAAGTCATCCTCAGGGCTATACTGTGGTGTTTATCCTTCCATTTTTATTGTGCTGACGTTTTTATATAATCTTTTTTCTCTTCTTATTTTTTTTATATTTTTTTTCTTAAAGCTTTTTCCAATAGGCATTGTTAAGAAGTCCTCCAAAAAAAAACGTCCCCCCATATCCCAAATCAAATTCCATAGTGAAAGATACCCATCCTGGCTGGTCAAGCACATTATCTGAAAGTTCTAATGATGGCTCCGATTCGGAGAATAGGACAATGATAACTGTAGGTCCTAATGCAACCATAAATGATGATAATGGGTTTCAAGAGGTCCTCTCTAGAAGCTCTAAAAAAAGGATAAAAATCTCCCCAATTAAAAGCATTTCCCCTCTCCCTGCCCAAGATCCTTCCTCCAAAAACTTACGAATTTACCTTGAAATTACTCCCACTACCCCCTTTGAAATAAAATTGATCACTGCAATAAGAGTTGCAATTTTTAAACTGCTAAAATCAATGTTCTCTCTTAACATTAACCGTGATGGATCTCTGCTTATAGCTGTAGAAGATCAAAAATCAGCAGATACAATAATTAACCTTAAATCCCTTCTGAATATCCCAATTATTGCATCTAATTGGAACCCAAAACAATCACCAACAAAAATTGTAGTTTACAATGTTCCCACAGAGATATCTACTCAGGAGTTAAAAGAAGGCCTCTCAGATAGGGCTGGAAACACAATCCCAGTTGAGGATGTTACCCAACTTGGAAAACCTAATTCTACTGGCCTAAAAACTAGTAGATCCTTCTTATTCACACTAAAGGATAAAATTGATATCCCAGAAAAATTATTCCTATTTGGGCAAATCAAACCACACAAAGAATACAAACCTAAGCCTATTCAGTGTCAGAAGTGTTTCAAACTGGGACACACGACAAACAAATGCAATGAAATTCTCCAAGAGTGTAGTAATTGTAAATCTTTCCATCCTAAAAAGCTGACAACTTGCAAAAACACCCAGCCTACATGCATCAATTGCAAAGGTCCACATGAATCTACAAATAAATCATTATGCCCTGCATACAAGAAAAGAGCTCTAGCACTCCAAATATCAACAGAGAAGGCCATCCCATACCCCTTTGCAACAATGGAAGCAAATGCTGCCCAACAATACCAAATAAAGCCTGTAATGAAACCAACCAAAACCCCCAAGTCAACTGCCCCAAATGCATCAAGCACCACCATATAAAACAACATCTTCTAAGCCCCCTAGCTCAAATCCCTATCAGAAGGAATCACCAAGCCAGCAAGCCTTGTTTTCCATTGAGATGAGGCCAGCCTGGCCCTCCCTCCAAAGAAGAAACAAACCAGAAACACTACCAGGAATCAATCCCTTAACCACCAAACAGGATGCACTACCTAAAATGCAATCCCCAAATATATGCTTATTCATTCTAAACTGTAATGCAGTTCAGGCCATGAACATACATCAACTACAGAAAACAAAAATTAAAGCAGAATTGGCAAAAATATACATCCCAGATGATATGCTCATTCAAGCAAAAAAAGATCTTTCTTTACTTTTAACAAAGCTGAACATTGATACACAGTCATATGAAGAATAAATCAACAACACAACATTTATCAATACTCCAATGGAATGTAAGATCACTCACAGAAAATAAGCTAAATGAACTAATATCATTTATGAATAATAATTCCATTAATATTGCTTTCCTCCAGGAAACTCATTTAACCCAAAATCAACAAATTAAGTCTCTGGGATACACGATCCTGAGAAAGGATAGATCTTCAGAGAGAAAAGGAGGTGGTGTAGCTTTATTAGTTAATAATAATATAAAATTTTGTGGCATCAATTTTCCAGATTTTGAAAATGATGTTGATGTAATTGGTATAAGTGTTTGGCTGAATAATTTAAAAACCTACTTAATAAGCTTTTATAACCCTAATGGCCAAACTTCAGATGCCAAGGATTTCTTTAATTATATAAATAATTCTAATATGTTAAAAAACATCATTATTTGTGGTGATTTCAATGCCCACAGCCTTTTGTGGGGGAATAAACCAGCAAATAAAGCTGGTAAATTTATTGAGCATATGACTTCAAATAATAATGAATTAGCTGTTGCTACCCCTCCAAACCGAAATACATATTTTAACCCCAAAAGTGCCAAATTCTCCACAATTGACCTACAAATTGTGTCTTTAAATTTTTTGAACAAAATTTACATAAATAAAATTGATAGTCTGTGTAAAGACCACTTTGCTATAGTTTGCTCCCTAAATGAACCTGCTGAAACTTCATCTCATACCTCCAAATATATCAACACTAAAGCAAATTGGTCTATTTTCCAAAATAAGCTAAATGATGAAATTACAAGTTTCACCCAAAGTTCATGCATTTCTAACACAACAGTTGACACACATGCTGAAGCCTTGACATCTTTACTAATATATACAGCTAATCATGCTATCCCCATGACAACAACTAAGAAAACATTCCATAAAAAAATTCATAAATATTTTTTGAAAAATTAGTTAATAAATAACTTTATGATAAAAAAGGCAGATATGACATAATTAATAACAAAACCAACACATACTACATATTTAAAAAAATTACAAGCAGAATCTAATCTAAAAAGGACTATAATAGATGCTAAATATAAATACTGGAATAATTTTGCAAATAATCTCTCCAGAGAAACGCATGAGCCAATTATACATAAAGTCATAAGCCACATATGTGGGAAAAAGACTTCTCCCAACCCACTCCTGTATGAACTTATACATAATAATACCCATTATGACAATGATATTGAAAAGGCTAACCTATTTGCAACTCTTTTTGTTAATAAGCTAACATCAAACAATCAAAGCAATCTGTCCACAATTCCTATGAACCCTAGTTACCAACCACGCCCAGGATCCGAGTACATAACTAATCCATTTTCAATCCAGGAATTGAATAATGCAATACATCATATTAGGTCCAAAACTAGCAGCAGCTATGACAATATACACCCTACATGGATAAAGAATCTCACACCTTCATACAAACAAGAACTGCTAAATTGTTATAATCACGCTTGGGCATCTTCTAGGTTCCCCAATATATGGAAATGTTCGTCCCTCCTACCAATCCTAAGGAAAAATAAACCAAAAGATAACCCTGAGTCTTATAGGCCCATAATGATTACACCTGTGATGGGGAAAATAATGGAGAAAATGATTTATCACAGACTCTTCTGGTTTGTTGAGAAAAATAATATGATCCCACACACTCAAACTGGATTCAGGAATTACCACTCCTCAACAGATGCTTTCATTTTGCTAACAAATGCAATAAATGAATCTTTCTCAAAAATTAATATCCTAGTGGCAGCTTTCCTTGATTTTGAAGGAGCATATGACAATGTGAACCACCAAATCCTTTTAAATAAACTTGCAAGCCTTGGAGTACCTCCCAAGCTAGTATCTTTTATTAAATCCTTCATAGAAGTGCGAAGTTTCATTGTTTGTGTTGGTTCAGCCTTTTCACCCCAAAAGACAATATCCAAAGGCCCACCTCAGGGAGCAGTCCTCAGTTGCCTCCTATTTGCCCTATAACTCTGGGACATGAACCTACCCCACACGAATCTACAATATGCTGATGATCTGGTGCTATGGTCATCTGGCAACACCTTTCAGATAGCACAGTCAAATCTGCAAAAGTCACTTTTCCAGTTTGAAAAATTCTCTCAACATTCAGATTTACCCATTGCACCCACCAAGTCAAAAATAATCCAATTTCACAGGAAGCGAAACCATGTTAATGCAAAACTAACTCTAAATAAAACAACTATTCCAGAAGATAATAATATTAATTACCTAGGTCTCATGCTTGACCAAAAACTTAATTTCCACCTCCACATTTCAAACACAATAAAAAAATGTTATAGAAAAGCAAAAAAAGACTTCTTTCCACACCCTGGGGTTGTAAGGAGAAAACCTTACTCCAGTTTTATAAATCACATATAAGACCCCATATTGACTATGGGCTCATTGTATATGGTGCATGTGCAAAGACCCAGATGCAAAAAATTGAAACAACACAAAATGATATAATACGTCTCATATTTGGTCTTAGGAAACCCACAAGCACCAAGTTTCTGCTTATGGAGAGTGGATTAACAACAATAAGGGATAGACGTAGCTTTCTCTTGATAAAACATCTTACAAAAATTGAATCAAATAGCACACACACATTACATAATTGGTTAAGAAATCCAGCCATGTATAGAGGTATTGCAGATGAGTATGCCAATATTCAAAAGAAGTTCCCTGTACCAGCAAAGTCTACTGCACCTACTTTCCCCCCATCCCCTCCATGGAATTGGTGATTTCCCATAATAAATACTGAATTTTCAAAATGGAATAAAGATTTAACCCCCATTGCTTTTGTTCAGAAAAAATTTGCAGAACTTAATACAATTACCTATAAAAATCACTTCCAAATGTTTGTTGATGGGTCAAAAATGAATGAGAAGGTTGCAAGTGGTGTTTTCCTTCCTCACCTGAAAATTGCAATGGGCGAGAGATTATTTAATAATTTATCTATATTGTCTGCTGTGTTAAATGCCATAATCATGGCATTAGAACACCTTAAGCACAACCAATCTTTGATTGAAAAATTGAATAATATTATCATCTATTCCAACTCTTTATCAAGCCTTGAGTTGCTGGCCTCAGCTCCTCAATATAAGTTGGAAATTGACACTTATCATTGTCTCAGTATTATTGATAATCTTGCTTCAAGTGGCATAAACACTTACTTTCAGTACATTCCTAGCCACTCTGGCCTAAGTGGTAATCATCAGGTTGATGAAATAGCAAAAAATGCTATAAATATTGACCAGCCAAGTGGGAGACCAATCCCAATTAGAGATATTTACCGATGGAGGCTATCAGATATTAATTTTAATAAGATTAATCCTATCCTTTCCCCCTTTCCCAATAAGTATCTTTCTAAAATTTATCATAGAATTCGTTCTGGAACAAATGGACTAAATTTCCTTGCATTCTCATATAAGATTTCTAATTCAAGTGGTTCAATTCCCCTGTCCCCTCTTTGCAGGCATTGCAATATGAATAATGAAACAATTGACCATTGCCTATTTGAATGTAATATGCTGACGTCTGCACAACATACCTTGCTTTGTAAACTGTTAAAATACTTCAAACACCACAAAATCCCACTATCAGTCAAGAGCCTAGCCAACTATACCTGCACACAGAGCATAGAAATCGACATCTATCATCTTATATTTGAACTCCTAGAGTCGAAAGATCTGCTGAAAGATATCTGAATATATCTAATAAATATGAGGCAATCAAGCCAGTAGCTCTGTAGCCCACAGAGTGAAGCAGAAGGAAAAGGGCTAAATAGTTTTACTGAAAAGCCCACCTGCTGTTAAATAGAAGAAGAAGAAGAGTGAGGGCTATTACATATCCGAATCGTGTTTTCTTTTCTTTTTTATTCGTATAATTTAAGGTTCAATATAAGTGCAATATTTGGAACAATGTTGTTTTAAGTGCAATTAACATGTAATTGCATAGAATAAATGCTCATATTCGGAGTTTTTACAAACATCTTTTAGTGCAAGTGATTAGCGTGTTGTAAAGCCTTTTTTCTTTTTTCTTTTTTTTTTCCTTCAAATAATTAAAGCAATGAAGATTCTGCGTATGCGTTACGGTTCTGGATCTGCAGTTTCTCAGAAAATTACGATTCTTATTATCTACTAAACTATCCTGTATTGAAATATTATTATTAATTTATTAATTGTCAGTTCACAAAATGAAGAAAAAGACGGAGCATAAAATATAATGAAAGGTATAAAAGACAAAATACAACTCAATAGAACACTATACATTCACTCAAGTCCAAATGCTCGTTCAAACTGAAGAAAAGTGTGTATTCACATTTTTCCGGTCTGTATGCGCAATAAAGCTGTATGCCAGCTTTGAATGAGACTTGAGCTACATTTTTCTCCATCTCGGTGGAAATCGGCAATTTTGAGAATTTGTGTCGAAAGAACACCAAAACACTGTCAAAGGATCCGATTCTTTTTTACAATAGAGAAGACATTTTAGTGTTGTTCGTAGTAGGTAGGTATAGTAGGTAAGAGTTCTTAGTTTGTGTTTATACGTTATTTGTCAATACTATGCTTGCAAAGACTGCACCTAAACTGTTTTTCATTGCCACTTGCTGTTATTTCGCCAATTTTATCTGTATAGCATTTTAAATGGAACCAATGAAAGTTATTTCTGTCGCAGCCAATCCACTGTATCTGTTGTCTTCCATCTGTGTAGGGAAGTGTGTTAATAATTTTTTCTCTTGAAACTGGGGTCGAAAAAAAACTTTAGTTGACAAGAAAAGAAAAGATTCCACAGTCTTTATACCCTTGTTTTTCCCTGAATTACAAATTAATCGTGCTGGAGCAGATATTCAACTCCAATTTACTTCCGAACCTCATGGCTACTCAACCACTTTTCTGTTGAATTATTTGGCCATTTTCATGTTCCACTTGACGCACGGTCCAATGATCAACGTAGGCTGAGGGTCATTTGCAACCCAAATTTCCTCTCTTCTGACAACTTTCAAAATGCAATGAAAGGTTTTCCACATGTTTTTGAAATTAAAATGATAGTCTAAAAACCAGCAATGTGCAAAGCAAAATTAACACCGCATGCCATTAGCATAATTTCGAAATAATAATTTTCCTTATTTCTTTACGTGAAGTGCCTGTCAAGAATTAAGGGGTGATAATTTTCGATTGTCTCAATTTTAAACTCCATTATTTACTTTCATAAAAAAAAACAGTTTTTTACATTAATTATGTTTGAAGTTTTTAAATATTTTATTTCACTCTTCAGACACTCGTCGGACGGTGAAGGCGTCAAGTTAAGCAAAAAAGTGTCAGTGGTGACGGGGTATTTCACTCACAATTGCTGTGCAAGAAGAAGCTTTCCAATGCTAACAGAGAGATATCGCTACCAAACACTTGAGGAACTTGATGCTCATTGGTCAAAATTGCTTGAGAAGTTCCGCCCGCTGCGGCAAAAGATCAAATTACATTGAAAAAAAGTTTCCTTTACAGGAGAGATATATCCGCTGAAGCCCTAATCCCAAATAGATAATTCTAATTATCTATTATCTAATGTAACTAAAGGTGTCATTGTCTATCAGCAAATTAATCCTTATTAAGCAGGTAAATTATACGATTGGATCTCTAAACTCTCAGGGTCCACCCCTATTTGTAGCGATGGCCAACCATTTGGCAGGGCGTTAATAGTTTGATATATTAACACTTCAAATACTTATCGCGTATGCAAATTATGTGAACGACATATTCTTGAATTACCATGATAGATTAATTACACTCTTGAAGGGTGAACCAACTGTAAAAAAAAAGGTAAAGATTGCAGTTTCGAGCCTCAAACGTCCATACCGACGGTCCTAATCCCTGATTCTCTGCCTTAAGCTGGGACGTGCAATGGTTGTTTTTTTCCTCTGTACCAATTAGATCTGGATCTGCCACCTTTTTTAAAGTTTTAAATATACATTAAACCTTCTATTGGAAAATTTTCCTTGTTTTCATCGTCAATTGACGAAAAATTCTGAATTTTGCCCCTCTTAGGATTTTTCTGAATTTACGCAACTGAATCTGAGCTGACCTGACCACAGAATACCTACAATCTGCATGGATTATTTTATTTGATATTTTCTAATAGGCTTCTCGTCTTGCGTAAACATGATACATATTAATAACCAATGTAACCCTCAATCGCAAGCCTATGCGTCCAGTATAAAAAAATAACAATAAATAAATAAAAAATAAAAAGCTTTCCTCCAAACCTTTTTTCGACACCTCTCTGGGTGGTTTTTGGGCGATGAGTGCAAGGTGCCGCCCAATACGTCAGTAGTATAGGTAAAATGCCAGTAAAATACGGAAAAGATGTAAATTACTAAAAATGGTAAAATTGGTAAAATATCAATTTTAAGGGGAATCGATAGAATTACGGTAGAATAGGTAAACCTGGTACACCCCCCTCCCTAGATATGGCCCTAGATATGAGCCGGTGATACGGAAGACAACCGCCCCTGGGAAAAAATACGACCGCCCCTGGGAAAAGTACAAGTCGACGTGCTTGTGAATATCACACGGAAATAATTGTTCAAAGAAAATCATGAACTGAAGAAGCCTACGAACAAATATTGCATTCTTGACTCACCATTAATTTCATTACGGATTGTAATAATGCTTATAATAAATTTATTATAAGCCAAAAAATAGGCCATACAACACAGTATTCTTAATTACACTCCACAAGAAAAATAACATAAAATCTAACTTCTCCCCCCCCCAAAAAAAAATAATAATTAAACAAATAAAATGAAATAAATAACTAAAAAAAATAATAATAATAAATAAATAATAATCAAGTTTCACTTATTGCTGTCAACTCTTCATTTACATATTTACATAACTGCATGATTGTCCTTTCTACAGTCGTCTTCAGGATCCCCGGGAACTCCAAGGTACCACCCTCAAAATACTTTCCCCTTAACAGAGAAAGTTGCTGGCACTCGGCGAGAATATTGGCCACATCTTCAATACCTATATTACATCTGGGGCAAGAGTAATCCGCATCGACAAAGTATGCAATGCGGCTTAGCAATAGGGGAGGGGGGGGTCTTTCGCATTAGGAGTGAATTGAGAGAGCAGTAAAAAAAAAATATTAAAAAAGTGTTTACAGGTAATAGTTAGATAATAAGGTCGTCGCCAGGGGCGTAATTTCAGAAAAGTCCTGGGGGGAACTTCAAAAAGTTTTTCCACGTCATTGCGGAAAATTATGCAGATTTCCTACAAAAAAAAAGAATTTTCTATTACATTTACAACATAGAAACAGTGGCATATCCAGGATTTCCGGGGGGGGGATTGACAAGAGGCTGCCAAATAAAAGTACACTCTGGTCTCGAATAATTCTAGTTGTAGCGAAGTCCAGGGGCATTGCTAGCAATTTTCCTTTAGAGGGGGGGGGGGGCGACGAAACTGTGCCGACACAAAACGACATTGCACCTACGAATTTCACAAAAAAAATAAAAGAGAAAAGGCATGGATCATTTAACGTTTCCCTTTAATAATAGCAAGCAAATGGTTTGAAAACAAAGATCTCTGCTGTGAAGTGGCGAAAACTTCGATAATATAACTGTAATAGTTTGCCTTAGCATTTTTCAATTCTGAGCATTTTTTGTCTTCCCTGGAAAATTGACCACCCCCTCCCTGCCCTCAGACACGGGGTGCGGAGGGGCCGCGGAGCCTTCCTCATGAGGCAGATCCCGTTTTTTTTAGTTTCTGAGTATTTTTGGTTTTCCCTCCCAAATCGACCCCCCCCTGCCCTCAGAAATGGGGGTAGGTGGGGCCGCTGAGCCTTCCCCTTGAGGCAGATCACGCTTTATTTTTGATTCTGAGGATTTCTGATTTTCCCTCCAAAATTGACCCCCCTCCCCTGCCCTCAGAAAGGGGGGAAGGAAGGGCCGCGGAGCCTTCCCCTTGAGGCAGAGCATGCTGTATTTTCTTTTCTGAGCATTTTGTTTCCGCTCCAAAATTGACCCCCCCTCCTCTGCCCTCAGAAATGGGGGAAGGAAGGGCCTCTGAGCCGTCCCCTTGAGGCAGATCCCATTTATTTTTGATTCTGAGTATTTTTAGTTTTCCCTCCAAAATTGGCCCGCTGCCTCCCAAAAATGACCCCCCCACCGTCCCGGCCCGCCGAAGTGGGGGAAGAAGGGGCCATTGAGCCTTCCCCTTAAGACAGGTCCCGGTGTTTTTTTAATTATGATCATTTTGGTTTATTTCTTCAACATTACCCCCCCCTCAGAAATGGGGATAGGATGTGTCTACGCTTTCTCACCTCGAGGCAGATGATCTTCATTGATAAGTGTTCAATTTATAGCCATTTTCAGTATAATTTAATTTTCGACTTGTGTGCCAGATTCAAATGTAAATATAAAACTGTGATTAATTGGTCCTTTGGGTCTCTGACGTACTTTTTCTTATGATGCCCTATCCATTTTATTAATTCATAGAAAAAAAATTAATACTTATAATTTCGGCCAAATAAGCATTCAAATAAGCCATTTATTGTTAGTCTGATTTTATTTTTCACTTGGACTCCCGATACAAAGGTCAATATAAACCTTTGCTGAAACCGGATCTAGCTTCCAGGATCAAAGCCACATTTACTTTAGCGCCCAAGAACCCATAGGGCCCACAGCTCCCAACTTATTGCTGTCAGTATAATTGCTGTCAATATAATAGAATTTATTGTCAGTATAATTTTATTTTTAACTTGGGCGCCAGATTCAAAGGTAAATATAAACCTTTGCTTGCTTGGGCCTTTGGGCGTTGGCCTTGCTTGGGCTTATGATGCCCTATACAGTGTTTTTATCAAGTGAAAAATAATTCATACTTATATTTTCTGCCAAATAAGTATTCAAATAATCAATTTATTGTCAGTATAATTTTATTTTTAACTTAGGCGCCAGATTCAAAGGTAAATATAAACCTTTGCTGAAACCAGATCTAGCTTCCAGGATCAAAGCAACATTTACTTTAGCGCCTAAGAACCAATAGCACCCACAGCTCCAAACTTAGAAGAGAAATACAATCACGTCTAAGTAACAATCCATAGAACCAAATATTAAGTTATTTTAACTTTGGTACAGAAAATTTTTCTTTGTTCTATAAATAGCAATTTTTACTGGAGGCAAAGAAGAAAAAGCGCAAGGAACTCGCGAACTCGCAAAATCCCATGCGATCTGGTGTTTTTTTACCTTTGAATCTGGCGCCCAAGTTAAAAATAAAATTATGCTGACAATAAATTGATTATTTGAATACTTATTTGGCCGAAAATATAAGTATGAATTATTTTTCACTTAACAAAAACACTGTATAGGGCATCGTAAGCCCAAGCAAGGCTAACGCCCGCATGCATGTAATACAAGTATTTTTAATTTATCAGAACCCAAAAATGAATGACATATTTGAAATATTTCTGAACGCCCAGAAAGAACCCAAATTTGATCTCTCCTGTAACTTGATATGTCTCTGCAAAATGTGTTTGCCGACAGAAGCCAAATATCATATCTAAAGTTAGCAAATCACAGATGGTGCAGGAGCCAACACTGAATGACATATCTCGAATATTTGTAACACGCAAATTGCCTTTATGTGAAATGCGTTTGCCGACAGAAGTCAAATCTCCCCTCCTGTAATTGATAATGATCTCTCTTTGCCATATTTACCTTGCCGACACAATGCACTTGCTGACATAAATTGAATATATCATTGTGATTCGTAGAATTCTTTTGTGTATGCCCGCAACATCTGTGATTTGCTAACTTTAGATATGATACTTTTTTAAATCGCTATTTAAAGAAGAAATTGACTATAAATTTGCTGTGCTAAAGGTAAAGGTAATGAGGTAATCAAGCCAGTAGCTCTGTAGCCCACAGAGTGAAGCAAAAGGAAAAGGGCTAAATAGTGTTACTGAAAAGCCCGCCTGCTGTTAAATAGAAGAAGAAGAGAAGAAGGCTAGTATTTATTTTTCAAGTTGGGAGCTGTGGGTTCTGGGCACTGGGCGCTAAAGTATTAATGAATTTGGGTTCTTTGGGTACTAGCAGGCTCTGGGCTTTAAAGTATCGTTGGTTAATATACATATACTGATATTTAGTAATCAAAATGTTAATATGGTAAAATTCTACTTTAGCTACTTTTGACTATCTTAGAAAGGGGTTAGGTTAGGAAAATGAATCTTTCAGGGATGGGTCTATAGGCTAAAGTATGTCCTGGGAAGGTATTTTGAAGGACCTACCTCCACTCCTTATCCCTCTAGTTGACCTTTGATGACTTTAAAATTCTGTGAGTTATAGAAGTGAAACCTAGCAAAATAGATCTTCTGTTGAACTGCAGCATAACAAAACAGTTTTCAGCTTCACAACTTTGCTCAATCCCAATTTATCTACAGGCTAAAATATGTCCTGGGAAGGTATTTTGAAGTACTTGTCTCCTCTCCTTCTCCCTCTAGAGGATCCTGAAATTTGCCTATATGACAGGTCTACCTATTGAAGTTTTGACAAAACAACATTTTACCTTAATTTTCAGTTTTAAGATTCTTTTTCTCTGGCTTTAGTTCTGAAAATGTAATTCCTGTTATTTGAGTAGTATTTTAAGCCATATCAATGTTAATTTTCAAAATTTAGGAAATGTATTTGCATATCTATAAAACTCTATAAATCAGGATTAAGCAAATTTGTGAAGCTGAAAACAATTTTGTTGGACTTCATTTTAAGCAGAAGATTTATATTACAATGTTTCACTTTTATAACACACATAATTTTAAAGATCATCAAAGGTCAGGACCCTCTAGGGGGAGAAAGAGTGGAGGTAGGTACTTCAAAATACCTTCCCGGGACATACTTTAGCCTGTAGATCTATCCCTGAAAGTTTCATTTTCCTAACCAAACTCCTTTCCAAGACAGCCAAAAGTAGCTAAAGTAGAATTTTACCAAAGTTTTTTTTAATTAATTACCTTAGGTTAAGTATTGATTAGACTAGGGTTAATTTAAGATCTTTTAATCAAGTAGGCCAAGTGTGACCATTTTGTCCCTAAGTAGGTAAAGCGAATGGCTCAAAATTCACTGAAGATATAAGAATAATTAGCCTACCAACTCTCCGTCTTCGACCCATTTCTGTAATTAATCAAACTAACAATTCCAAGAACTGAACACTGGATAAAACAAAATATTTTATATTTCTTCAGAAAACGTATCCTTTTATTAAAGCCATCTTAATTTAGACATGATCCCAATTTTTTTAAGACAGCGCTAAAATCGGTTAGATGAATATGAAAGTATTTAGATCAATTTTGAAAGTATTTAGGGAGGGTTAAGGTACGGAGTGGTCCCTTCTCTTGTCAGATGTGTGGAGAGTCTGAAGATTTGGAACATCTTATGTGCTATTGTGAAGAACTGAAGGTACTTAGAAGGGAAATTTTTGGGAGGGATGTGATGGATAGAAGGTGTTTAGAAAATAAAATAGGAAGTATTCGCAAAGTGGATGTTAGAAAATTGGGAAATTTTGTGAGTGTGGGGATGAGACATAGAGAGGTTTTTCTATCGTAGTGTTATTTTCAAAAGTGTTTGAACTTATTGTTATGTTTTATTCGTTTTGTTGTATTTGTATTATCCATGGCCCATGGGGCTTTTGTGAGAAATATATCTTTATCTATGAAAGAGGTGTGATCCATATCCAGCGGCCAATTAAGGCAGATTGGACAAAAATAGAAAATAAGAACATGGACACCTAAAGCTCAAGCATTTAAAACAAAACTGTAATATTTAGGATCAACTTAATACCATAAAGACCCAACATTAAAATCAAAAACTCTACGTGACACAATTCGAGAAGAATTTCCGTCAAGAATCTACCGCAGCTTGAGCTAATTTTCCCATCACATGAAAAAAATGCCCTATACTTCAGAATTTGAAATCTGAAGAAAAGAGAAGTTTTCTTGGAATATTTGAGCTGATTCTTGCTTTAGGCTTTGTAACTCTACTCGAGAATCCTTATACCACATGATTTTTGAATGTCAATTCATCCAGAAGATGAAGACAATATTAAGAAAATCATTAGTAAGGCAAACCCCCAACCTGACATCAATATGCTGTTGCTCTAAAGCCTGGCATATAACACTGAAAGACAAATATACAGAAGTATCTTCAACCTCCTGTGATATGGTAATATTTGCGAGTGAATTAGACAGATAATAAAGAGATTCATGATACACCATGACCTGCAGATCCAAAATCGTCACGAAGCCAAAAGAAGACCGAAGTGGACTCAAGAAGACTTGGTGTTTACAAGAAAAAGCAGAAACCTAATAATATTCTTTACCAGGTCGTAGGTCAACTAATGATCAAATAAATGATCAATCTAGAACACCGTGTGCTGTGGCTGATATTCAGCACCACAGGCTTACCCAATAAATACTGCTCACTCTTCGAAAAGTCATATCATGGTACAGAGACATGCGTGCAAATCAATGGCTGAGTCAGCCTTTCAAGTAGCTCAGTGGTAACTATGCCATGATAGAAGAGGTAGCTGAGGCAACAAAATTATGCTTCTATACTGGTCTTTCTCAAGATCAATCTTTTGTCATTATATTCTTATTTTTCAGTATAACTTATTGTTTAACCCTAAATCTTAAATTTAAACCTTGTTAAGTTTTATAACCCTATCATTCAATGTTAATCTTTATATTTTTCAATCTTAATAATAATTTTACATCGAAAAGAACTTATTCCTAGCTTATTTGGATATAGGTCAATATTCTAAAAACAGTTTTTAAGGGTCATCAGCATATCCTGTAAAACTGAATGATGACATATATTTATCTATCTTGGCCGTAATTCGTCTTATGCGGGGCTCCCACGGCGTCAATAAAGTTAATAAAGTTTGTCATGAAAGTTTAAACCATAAAGTTTGTCTCGCTCACACAAGGATTTCATCTTTTTGACTTAACAGCAGTTTTTCATGGAGCTGAGAAAACCATCTTTTTAAGTATTTTTTCCTTTTAATAGTAAATAAAAATATTTTTTGTTTCTTTTACCAAGCTAAATATTTAAACAAGTATACACGATTATACCTTTGTAGAAACTAATTTGTATGTTGTTTATTTGAAATTTTCCACACATCTTCTGCTATTGGTTGAACTTTGCGGACTTTATTGAAAAAGTTAAATAAAGTTTAAATTCTTTTCTACTGCGTCAACAAAGTTATGCGAAGAAAACAGTTTATTAACTTTGTGGACAGCTTTATTAACCTCAGGGTTGCCACCGTCAGTAGTATTTTACTAGATCTAGTAAAACAAAATAAATCTAGTAAATTTAGAGGATCTAGTAAATTTCCCGAAATCTAGTAAAAACTAGTAAAAAGTCTTGATTTATAGTAAAAAAAACATTTTTTTATTTTCCATAAATTCAAGGAAAAAAATTATTGTAAACATATGACAATTTAGAATTTTTGATTGTCTGTTTTACAATTTACAATTTTGCTTGTCTGTCTCAGAGACAGACATATATATATATATATATATATATATATATATATATATATATATATATATATATATATATATATATATATATCCAAAACGAGGATTTTTGAACTTGTTGGTTTCCGGAATTTTCAATCATACTATGAAAACGAAAGAAAAGAGGAAAAGAGAAAAAAAAGAAGAAAAAAGGAAAAAAGATTGTGAAATTCGTATTGATTATCCTCCAATAGTAAAAATCGATACTGGATGGTGCGCTTGCGGGTCAGGGTGGCAACCCTGATCAACCTTATTGACGCCGTGGGAGCCCCGCCTTAGAATTTCACGTGTAAATATGAATATTTTTCTTTTAATGAATTCTTTAAGGAGGTATGCACGTGAGGACCGTGATATCCATGCAAATTATAATGTTATATATGCAAATTATAATATTTCTATGTGTTTGTCAGTGAGGCCAAAATCCTATTTTTTGTAAGTGGTTCCTTCTGAAATAACGGGTTTCATTTTTGTTCGTGATCTTTCGTTTTTTCTTTCGTTCTAATTTTCCTTTTCTTTCATGAAAGAACAACGACTTTTTTTTAGAAGATTTAAAAGCTTTATTACATGCGGTTTTTTGTAGTTGTCTTAACACAGGCCATTTCTTTCGAGGGTCTAAGTGGCTTTTCTAAATGTAAAATTTAAAATAAAGCCCAGTTTTTGACAAAAATTTATTTTACTATACGACAAAGTGTGATAATGGCTAAGATGTCATTTTTGAGCCACTCGGGCACCTAATTCTTTAGAGTTCGTTCTTTACTAGATTTTAAGTATAAAACTACCTCATCAATATTGCATAAAAGAAAAAGCCAAAGGGTTTTTCTTGGTTTTCTGAAAAGTAAAGGTTGAACCACAGGAAATCATGCAGCGATGTCAGTCAAATCTGGCACTAAACACAAGAAAAGCAACTTTTCAAAATATACCAATAGCCCCCAACCACCCCACACCCATCATTCCCTCAAACACGTCAAATCAAAATTTTGAAATAGCCATTTTGTTAAGCATAGTTGATTTCCAAATAGAAAAAATATTTTTGAGGAGAACACTCCCCCACAACCCTCAGGGCAAGGGTTTTAAGTTATGCCCTGGGGGCATATGAGGTTTTTATAGAAGGTGTTGTCATAGAAACTTCAAAACAGGCTCATTTTATATATGAATATTGAATATTGATTATATTTATGAATATTGTCTCTTCAAAACATGAAGATATTGCATAACCGTATGCATCATATGGATGCTGCATAATATGATGATTTAGTATTTATAAAACTTGCATTTCATATTAATATGTCAGTTGCTGTTGGCTGGATTCCGTTCTTTAGAATAAAATCAGGCCCTTACCTTAAACATTCATTATTGGTTATTCCTTTTTTGTGATTTTTCATGGAAAAGACTATTCTAAAAATGTCTATGCAAAGTTTGGGCATTTAGTACTGAATTTCACAGCAATTATAGACGAGGTACACAAAGGTTTCAATTGCTGTGGAATTTACTATCCAGATATAATAAAAGATTATTTATTTTTTTCCATTCTTTATGTATTCAGACGTATTTGTTTATGAGGAAGAGTGGAATCCTGAGACAAGAGGAATGGTTTTACCTCTTTGCTGAAGTACACCCTCCAAAGGACTTACCTCTTTTAAAAGAACTAAAATGAAAAGCTCACGAGTGGCGGTACAACCTTTCTAGACACCTGTCATCACTGGGAATGTAGGACTGTTTCTTCCATTGACTTACACACAGTTCTTTGTACCATAATATAACTTTTTGAAAAGTGAGCAACATTTATGGATTCTTCATGTGATTCTCACCATCAGCCAGAGCGAACGGTGACCTAGAGAATTAAAAGATCTCTTGCTTTCTGGAAATGTAATGTGAGCTTTTGGGTGAAACTCTCGAGTTCTCATCTAGTATTCGACCTGTGAACACCTTGAGATTTTTCTTTCAGGCTGCTAACCTCTTGGTATAAAATAAAAATGTTTATGGTTAGACAAAGAGTAGTCTGTCCTGAATGCAGACTAAGAGTGCTTTCAAGCTCAGTTAAATGTTGAGGGTGTAATCGTTCATTTCATGCAGGAACTGAAAAATGTGTAAAAATTTATGCAACTAATTAGACTGATAGCTAGTTGTGTCCTGATACCTGATTGTTTCCCAAAGGATACTTGAATCTTACGGGTAAACCTTCAAATTCACAAGTTCTACCTTCCCCTCATACCCCACTCTCCTAATTGAAGAGCTAGTATGGTAACTATCCTCAAGCAGCTTAATAATCAATCATCGTTGCCCCTCCTGTCATAGAAGAAGATTCCATCTTTCCCCTGCCTCCGTCCAGGGGTGTATCCAGGATTTTTTTAGGGGGGGGGGGGCGCAAAATAGGTTGATCCGAAAAAATGGCGTTAAGAGCAAGATTAATAAACGAAAACTTGCGTTAATTAAGTAAATTACACTACTTTAGACGACACCGTTAGGGGGGGGGGGTGCCCTTGCCCTCCCCCTGGATCCTTCACTGCCTCTGTCATGAAGAGAAATCACCCCTTCTGGAAGCTTTCAGTCAGACTGAGGGCAACATCACTTTTTTGTTGACCCTTCTTCTATTCTTGGCACCACCACTAGAAACTTACACCTACTCACGTGAGATATCAGTCCAGACTGAACCTTTCTCAAGTCTTCCACATGACAACTCAACGTATCAGATTCCCTTTGTTAGGAATTTTGGGTGTCAAACCGAAATCTGCACTATGCAACCTGACTTCTTCAGACCAGAGTTTGCCTTGTTGGAATTGAAAAACAAGCTAGGAGTGGCTTTAAAACAAATTTCGAGAATCATTTTTCACCCCTGTCTACAATGCAGTGTAATGATACTCCTCCCCAACTGGATATTCTTAATCCCCCTTTCTTTCTACTTAGCAAGACGAAGAAGAATTCAAAAAAAGCTAACTACACCAATCAAATAAAGGTCAAAAATTCAGAAAGTAATGTTAGTGACAGGATGTGTCTGATTAAAAATACTGAAATTCATCAATTATTTATGAGCTGGCTAATCCCTCTCACCTTGTCTAATCTCTAGGCAATTATATATCTACTAATGATTGTAGCGACCTCGTTAACACTATAAGAGGCATCTAAATTTGTTTTGAAAGGGGTGAAGTGAATAACCTGACGAATAAGAAAGTCCCTCTGTCTCACATCAGTAACTGTGCATATATGATTTTGGCTGGTTCATGCAAAATAGTAGATGATTGTACTTTTAGACACGATCGTGCTTCAAGCACAATGTTTCTACAAATAAATAATCGTGGTAGTGGTACTAAGGAAAATTGTAAGTTTTTCATGAATGGAAAGTGCAAACTTGGCCAAAAGTGTTCTCATAATCTTACAGCTATAACAGCTGCTCGCAATCTCGAGGAACGAAATCACCTTCTTTCTTCTTCTATTTAACAGCAGGCGGGCTTTTCAGTAAAACTATTTAGCCCTTTTCCTTTTGCTTCACTCTGTGGGCTACAGAGCTACTGGCTTGATTGCCTCATATTTATTATATATATTCAGATATCTTTCAGCAGATCTTTTGACTCTAGGAGTTCAAATATAAGATGATAGATGTCGATTTCTATGCTCTGTGTGCATGTATAGTTGGCTAGGCTCTTGGCTGATAATGGGATTTTGTGGTGTTTAAAGTATTTTAACAGTTTAGAAAGCAAGGTATGTTGTGCAGACGTCAGCATATTACATTCAAATAGACAATGGTCAATTGTTTCATTATTCATATTACAATGCCTGCAAAGAGGGGACAGGGGAATTGAACCACTTGAATTAGAAAGCTTATATGAGAATGCAAGGACATTTAGTCCATTTGTTCCAGAACGAATTCTATGATAAATTTTAGAAAGATACTTATGGGGAAAGGGGGAAAGGATGGGATTAATCTTATTAAAATTAATATCTGATAGCCTCCATCGGTAAATATCTCTAATTGGGATTGGTCTCCCACTTGGCTGGTCAATATTTATAGCATTTTTTGCTATTTCATCAACCTGATGATTACCACTTATGCCAGAGTGGCTAGGAATGTACTGAAAGTAAGTTTTTATGCCACTTGAAGCAAGATTATCAATAATACTGAGACAATGATAAGTGTCAATGTCCAACTTATATTGAGGAGCTGAGGCCAGCAACTCAAGGCTTGATAAAGAGTCGGAATAGATGATAATATTATTTGAATTTTCAATCAAAGGTTGGTTTTGCTTAAGGTGTTCTAATGCCATGATTATGGCATTTAGCTCAGCAGACATTATAGATAAATTATTAAATAATCTCTCGCCCATTGCAATTTTCAGGTGAGGAAAGAAAACACCACTTGCAACCTTCTCATCCATTTTTGACCCATCAACAAATATTTGGAAGTGATTTTTATAGTTAATTGTGTTAAGTTCTGCAAATTTTTTCTGGACAAAAGCAATGGGGGTTAAATCTTTATTTCATTTTGAAAATTCAGTATTTATTATGGGAAATGACCAATTCCATGGAGGGGATTGGGGGAAAGTAGGTGCAATAGACTTTGCTGGTACAGGGAACTTCTTTTGAATATTGGCATACTCATCTGCAATACCTCTATACATGGCTGGATTTCTTAACCAAGTATTTAACGTGTGTGAGCTATTTGATTCAATTTTTGTAAGATGTTTTAGCAAGGGAAGTCTACGTCTGTCCCTTAGTGTTGTTACTCCACTCTCCATAAGCAGAAACCTGGTGCTTGTGGATTTCCTAAGACCAAATATGAGACGTATTATATCGTTTTGTATTGTTTCAATTTTTTGCATCTGGGTCTTTGCACATGCACCATAGATGATGAGCCCATAGTCAATATGGGGTCTTATATGTGATTTATAAAACTGGAGTAAGGTTTTCTCCTTACAACCCCAGGGTGTTGAAAGAAGTCTTTTTAGTATATTTGCTTTTCTATTACATTTTTGTATTTTGTTTGAAATGTGGATGTGGAAATTAAGTTTTTGTTCAAGCATGAGACCTAGGTAATTAATATTATTATCTTCTGGAATAGTTGTTTTATTTAGAGTTAGTTTTGCATTAACATGGTTTCGCTTCCGGTGAAATTGGATTATTTTTGACTTGGTGGGTGCAATGGGTAAATCTGAATGTTGAGAGAATTTTTCAAACTGGAAAAGTGACTTTTGCAGATTTGACTGTGCTATCTGAAAGGTGTTGCCAGATGACCATAGCACCAGATCATCAGCATATTGTAGATTCGTGTGGGGTAGGTTCATGTCCCAGAGATATAGGCCAAAAAGGAGGCAACTGAGGACTGCTCCCTGAGGTAGGCCTTTGGATATTGTCTTTTGGGGTGAAGAGGCTGAACCAACACAAACAATGAAACCTCGCACTTCTATGAAGGATTTAATAAAGGATACTAGCTTAGGAGGTACTCCAAGGTTTGCAAGTTTATTTAAAAGGATTTGGTGGTTCACATTGTCATAAGCTCCTTCAAAATCTAGGAAAGCTGCCACTAGGATATTATTTTTTGAGAAAGATTCATTTATTGCATTTGTTAGCAAAATGAAAGCATCTGTTGAGGAGTGGTATTTCCTGAATCCAGTTTGAGTTTGTGGGATCATGTTATTTTTCTCAACAAACCAGAGGAGTCTGTGATAAATCATTTTCTCCATTATTTTCCCCATCACAGGTGTAATCATTATGGGCCTATAAGACTCAGGGTTATCTTTTGGTTTATTTTTCTTTAGGATTGGTAGGAGGGACGAACATTTCCATATATTGGGGAACCTAGACGATGCCCAAGCGTGATTATAACAATTTAGCAGTTCTTGTTTGTATGAAGGTGTGATATTCTTTATCCATGTAGGGTGTATATTGTCATAGCTACTGCTAGTTTTGGACCTAATATGATGTATTGCATTATTCAATTCCTGGATTGAAAATGGATTAGTTATGTACTCGGATCCTGGGCGTCGTTGGTAACTAGGGTTCATAGGAATTGTGGACAGCTTGCGTTGATTATTTGATGTTAGCTTATTAACAAAAAGAGTTGCAAATAGGTTAGCCTTTTCGTTATCATTGTCATAATGGGTATTATTATGTATAAGCTCATACAGGAGTGGGTTGGGAGAAGTCTTTTTACCACATATGTGGCTTATGACTTTATGTATAATTGGCTCATTTTTTTCTCTGGAGAGATTATTTGCAAAATTATTCCAGTACTTATATTTAGCATCTATTATAGTCCTTTTTAGATTAGATTCTGCTTGTAATTTTTTAAAATATGTAGTAGGTGTTGGTCTTTTTATGAATTCTGTCCTAGCTGCCTTTTTTATCCTCCATTTATTTAGGCACTCATTTGTCCACCATGCTTTAGGACTTTGTTTAGGGAATTTTTTCTTAGGTGTTGTCCAGGGGATAGCATGATTAGCTGTATTTATTAATAAAAATGTCAATGCTTCAGCATGTGTGTCAACTGTTGTCTTAGAAATGCATGAACTTTGGGTGAAACTTTTAATTTCATCATTTAGCTTATTTTGGAAAATAGACCAATTTGCTTTAGTGTTGATATATTTGGATGTATAAGATAAAGTTTCAGCAGGTTGATTTAGGGAGCGAACTATAGCAAAGTGGTCTGTACATAGACTATCAATTTTATTTATGTAAATTTTGTTCAAAAAATTTAAAGACACAATTTGTAGGTCAATTGTGGAGAAATTGCCACTTTTGGGGTTGAAATAAGTATTCAGGTTTGGAGGGGTAGCAACAACTAATTCATTATTATTTGAAGTCATATGCTCAATAAATTTACCAGCTTTATTTGCTGGTTTATTCCCCCACAAAAGGCTGTGGGCATTGAAATCTCCACAAATAATGATATTTTTTAACATATTAGAATTATTTATATAATTAAAGAAATCCTTGGCATCTGTAGTTTGGCCATTAGGGTTATAAAAGCTTATTATGTAGGTTTTTAAATTATTCAGCCAAACACTTATACCAATTACATCAACATCATTTTCAAAATCTGGAAAATTGATGCCACAAAATTTTATATTATTATTAACTAATAAAGCTACACCACCTCCTTTTCTCTCTGAAGATCTATCCTTTCTCAGGAGAGTATATCCCAGAGACTTAATTTGTTGATTTTGGGTTAAATGAGTTTCTTGGAGGCAAGCAATATTAATTGAATGATTATTCATAAATGATGTTAGTTCATTTAGCTTATTTTCTGTGAGTGATCTTACATTACATTGGAGTATTAATAAATGTTGTGTTGTTGATTTATTCTTCCTATGGATGTGTATCAATGTTCTGCTTTGTTAAGAGTAAAGCAAGATTTTTTTTTGCTTGAATGAGCATATCATCT
Organism: Artemia sp. Qi Xiang Cuo; assembly: GCF_049724085.1. NCBI lineage: Eukaryota > Metazoa > Arthropoda > Branchiopoda > Anostraca > Artemiidae > Artemia > Artemia sp. Qi Xiang Cuo. The sequence continues at coordinate 50,331,481 of NC_142812.1, forward strand.
GGGATGTACATTTTTGCCAATTCTGCAATAATATTTGTTTTCTGTAGTTGATGTATGTTCATGGCCTGAACTGCATTACAGTTTAGAATGAATAAGCATATATTTGGGCCCTTGGGGATTGCATTTTTGGTAGTGCATCCTGTTTGTTGGTTAATGGATTAATTCCTGGTAGTGTTTCTGGTTTGTTTCTTCTTGGGAGGGAGGGCCAGGCTGGCCTCATCTCACCGGACAAGGAGGCTTGTTGGCTTGGTGATTGCTTCTGATAGGGATTTGAGCTAGGGGGCTTAGAAGATGGTGTTGTATATGGGGTGCTTGATGCATTGGGGGCAATTGACTGGGGGGTTTTGGTTGGTTTCATTACAGGCTTTATTTGGTATTGTTGGGCAGCATTTGCTTCCATTGCTGCAAAGGGGTATGGGATTACCTTCTCTGTTGATATTTGGAGTGTTAGAGCTCTTTTCTTGTATGCAGGGCATAATGATTTATTTGTAGATTCATGTGGGCCTTTGCAATTGATGCATGTAGGCTGAGCGTTGTTGCAAGTTGTCAGCTCTTTATGATGGAAAGATTTACAATTACTACACTCTTGGAGAATTTCATTGCATTTGTTTGTTGTGTGTCCCAGTTTGAAACACTTCTGACACTGAATAGGCTTAGGTTTGTATTCCTTGTGTGGTTTGATTTGCCCAAATAGCAATAATTTTTCTGGGATATCAATTTTATCCTTCAATGTGAATAAGAAGGATCTACTAGTTTTTAGGCCATTAGAGTTGGGTTTTCCAAGTTGGGTAACATCCTCAACTGGGAATGTGTTTCCAGCCCTATCTGAAAGGCCTTCTTTTAACTCCTGAGTAGATATCTCTGGGGGAACATTATAAACTACTATTTTTGTTGGTGATTGTTTTGGGTTCCAATTAGATGCAATAATTGGGTTATTCAGAATGTATTTAATTTTAATTATTGTATCTGCTGATTTATGATCTTATACAGATAATATTAGATATCCATCACTGTTAATGTTAATAGATAAAATTGATTTTATCAATTTAAAAATTGCAACTCTTATTGAAGTGATCATTTTTATTTCAAAGGGGGTAGTGGGAGTAATTTTAAGGTAAATTCCTAAGTTTTTGGAGGGAGGATCTTGGGCAGGGAGAGGAGAAATGCTTTTAATTGGGGAGATTTTTCTTCTTTTTTTATAAATTCTAGATAGGACCTCTTGAAACCCATTATCATCATTTATGGTTACATTAGCCCCTACACTTATCATTGTCCTATTCTCCGAATTGGAGCTATCATTTGAACTTTGAGAAAGTGTGCTTGACCAGCCAAGATGGGTATCTTTCACTATGGCACATTCACTGGAATTTGATTTGGGATCTGGGGGGACATTTTTTTTGGAGGACTTCTAAACATTGCCTATTGGAAAAAGCTTTAAACAGAGAAAAACAAAACTAAAGCAAGAAGGGAAAATGGAATGATATCAAACCGTCTGCACTATACTATGAGGAGGAGAACACCACAGTATAGCCCTGAGGATGAGTTGAGCAGGATGAGCAGTTGATCACCGTACAAACACTGACCTTACCGACTGCCTTTCTTCCTTCTAGGGAGAAACTCATAAATACATGAAAAAAATAATTATGAAGCTAGTCGTCACATTTTGTTTCAAGATAGAATGTAAGGTTGTTTTACTGTTTGTCTGGGATAAACTTCATGAAAGTTTCACGTGGTTCAAAATTTCATTTAAGGGCCTATTGAAATTGTTGGTGCCCAAATAACATCATTTTTTAATTTAAAACCAATTTTTTTTTAAAGCACCCCAGAACTAACTCAGTCATTTGTTTTTCAGAAGGACAAGACGCAAAAGTTATTCCTAAGTTTGGTGATCGGAACTTGTTACTTAGATCTTGGTGAAATATTTAACAATTCACGATTGTTTTGTTGGTATTTTATTGTATGTATTCTAGACACAATCCTTAATTTATAATTTAGCTGTATGATGAGAGCCTCGAGTAAATATTTTAAAGTTACCCGTATTTTAACATGAGCAGGAATTTGACAAACAATAAATCAGAAACCTGAACCTTCACAAAGTTTACGTTAAGTTTTTTTTACCTAATTATTTTTTTTTAGATATTATTTCACGAACCTATCAATGACACAAAAATGGAAATTCATTAAAAATGGAAGAAAGCTACCATTTCGTCTAAGGGGATGTTCATGAAGAATACCAGGCGCAAATATCAACGAAACTAGATCTTGTTTATTGAGTCCAGCTCGAAAGTGGTTCAAATAGGCCATTGAACCAAAAGGTAAATTGTTTTAAACAAAATTAAACTTGAGATAAAGGAAATATTTCTTATTTCTTCCAAAAATAATTAGTCTGCGTATTTCCTACCTATTGCCTTCAGTTGTTTGCTCCGTTTGTTGCAACATTCCCTAGATGGTACGGTAATCAATCCTATTTATGTAAGTTTTAAAAAAGCCAAGAAAATGTGGATTTTTGGTTATGGGTCATTAGTTTGGAAAGTAGACTTTTCCTATAAAAGAAAGATAACTGGTTATATAAAGGGATTCTCCAGAAGGTTTTGGCAAGCGAGTATTGACCATAGAGGAGTACCTGAAAATGTTAGTTGGTACCCTATGGATCTAGGCCTTGGTTAGGCTACCTGCCATAGGCTAGCCTCTTATAGACTAAAAAGGATGACATTTTTGGATAAATACCCTTCTTCTAGTAAAACTCTAGTTTAGCTACTATTCACTATCTTGGAAAGGGGTTAAATTTAGGAAAATTAAACTTTCAGGGATGGGTTTACAGACCAAAGTACCCTATATCCTGGGAAGATATTATGAAGTAGGCCTACCTACCTCCACAGCTTCTCCCTCTAGAGGGCTATGACTTTTGATGAGACTTAAAAATCTTTGTCTTATAAAAGTGAATCCTTGCAAAATAGATTTTCTGCTTAAATGAAGTACAAGAAAATTGTTTTCAGCTTCACAACTTTGCTCAATCCCAATTTTTGAGTTTTCAAAGATGTGCAAATACATTTCCTAAGTTTAGAAAAAAATAATTAACATGGATTAAAATTTGGTAATTTTTTTTTTATTTAGGCTATATTATTGACTTACAAATAAAGTAAACATAGGCCTACCACTCAATGCCTTTCTATGATCTTTACAAATATAATGATCATTTGGTAAAATTCTACTTTAGTTACTTTTACCTATCTTGGAAAGGGGTGAGGTTAGGGAAATGAAACTTTCAGGGATGGGTCTACAGGCTAAAGTATGTCCTGGGAAGTTATTTTGAAGTACTTATCTCCTTCTCCCTCTTGAGGATCCTGAAATTTGCCTACGTAACAGGTCTATACCTATTGAAATTTTGACAAAACAACATTTTACCTTAATTTTCAGTTATAAGATTCTTTTTCTCTGGCTTTAGTTCTGAAAATGTAATTCTTGTTATTTGAGTAGTATTTTAAGCCATATCAATGTTAATTTTCAAAATTTAGGAAATGTATTTGCATATCTATAAAACTCTATAAATCAGGATTGAGCAAAGTTTTGAAGCTGAAAACAATTTTGTTGGACTTCATTTTAAGCAGAAGATCTATTTTGCAAGGTTTCACTTCTATAACACACAGCTTTATAAAGGTCATCAAAGGTCAGGACCTTCTAGAGAGAGGAGTGGAGGTAGGTATTTCAAAATATCTTCCCAGGACATACATTAGCCTGTAGACCCATTCCTGAAAGTTTCATCTTCCTAACCAAACTCCTTTCCAAGATAACCAAAAGTAGCTAAAGTAGAATTTTACCTTAATTTTTGTTGGAAATGAATTTAACCCCTACCCCTATATATACCAGTTCAGGGTATATATTTGCACATTAGGGGGGTGGGGGTAAATTTTATTTATGATGTAAATAAGAGGTAAGTTTAAACTTTCCCCCACCCCCTTTTGTGCAAATATATACCCTGATATATATATAATATATATGCAAACAAATACATATATTCTACATGATATATAGAAATGATATGCAAATATATATATATATTGGTATATATAGGGGTGGAAGGTAAAATTCATTTCTGACAAAAATGATTATTATATTTTGAAAGAGCATAAAAAAGGCATCAAGTGGTATATTTACTTTATTTATTAGTCAATAATATGAACAATGAAAAATTTACCTAAAAATCTATTCAAATAACAGGAATTGCATTTTCAGAACTAAAACCAGAGAAAAAGAAACTGATAGGCTAACTGAAAATTAAGATAAAATATTGGTAAAGTTTTGGCAGTTCATATTATTGACTTACAAATAAAGTGAACATACCACTTATTGTCTTTTTTATGCTGTTTACAAATATAATAATTGCTTCTATTGGAAATTCAAATTTATCCACCCCCACCCCCTAACCTAACCTATGTACCCTTTTCCCCCCTAAAGCGCAAAAGACAATAGTTTAGATATTATAAATGCATTGAAGAACCACCTTTGCAATCTATTTCTCTGTTGTAAATACCTGTTTGACTAGTTTCCTTTAGTGTTGCCCAATACAGAATATAGCAGCATGTAACATATAATGCATAACTACTACAGGGGGGGGGGGGGGTAAATTTGAATTTTTGATAGAAGTAATTATTATATTTGTAAAGAGCATAAAAAAGGCATTGAGTGGTATGTTCACTTTATTTGTAAGTTGATAATATGATAATATGAACTGCAAAAAATTTACCAAAATATTTTTTTCTCAGAATTTTAATAGGTGAAGACCTGTCAAATAGGCAAATTTCTAAGACTTAGAAATTAGAAGAGATTTAACATAGAAGCTTGGCAATACCTTTTCAGAGTGTGTTTTTGGCCCTGAATCTGTTAGTAAAAGTTCTATTTTCCTAACCAAACTGCTTTCCAAGATAGCAAGAAGTAACTAAACTAGAGTTTTACCCTACTTGGTAACAGTTTGCTAAAGTTTTTGGTAAATTTAGATATATTTCCATAACTGAGCTACAAATCAGGCAAACATACCACTTGATGCCTTTCTTTATGCTCTTTTGAAATATGGGCCTAGCAGCTTGATCATTTTCCTCAGAAATTCAGTTTTAAGCCATTTATGGACCCTTAAAAATGAGATATATTTCTCTCATTTTTGGCTAGAGAAAAGGGCTACAAATAACAATTCTTACTTCATAATATGTGGAATATATGGGAGGGTTTTTTATTTCCATTTTCCATTTACAGAAGAGTGATTTTCAATAGCTCCCAGTAATATTCTTTTCTAGGAGCTAATATTCATTTTTTTTTACCATGACTCTTCTACATGCATACATTCAATAAAAGACCAATCACATTGTGCCAATTCATGCCAAATTAGACTGTAATCAGTGAACACATGTTTCTGAAATTCTGATCTTTGTGGGTACAGTCTAAAGCTGCAACTTATTACAATGTGATCACTTGCTCTGTATGGTGGTAGGGGGTCAATACTCAGTATAGATTCTTGGTCATTTACTAGCAGAAGATTGAGTAATGAAGGGTTTTGACCTTCTCTATATCTAGTCAGGAAGCTAACTGCCTGATACAGGGAGTGATTAAACAGATATTCCAGAAATGGTTTAATTAAACTATATTCTGAGAATCTAGACCCATTGACCCACTGAATATACAGGAGATTGAAGTCACCAACAATCATCATATTGCCTTGATGCTTCATTTTATTGTCAATTGATATACTAACAGCAAGAAGAGACAGCTGGGAGAACTGGGACTTCTGTGCATGTAACCTATATGAAAGGACCCCAAATGTAAGAGAACTGAAATCCACACATGTTCCAGATATGGCTCAAAGTTTGAATTAATATCAATGTCTCCTACCTTAACAGAGCTTTGAATATATATATATATATATATATATATATATATATATATATATATATATATATATATATATATGTATATACGCTATTCCTCTTTCTCCTATATTAATTAAAAAAACTTTTTCCACAAAATAAGTTTTTCAAAGAAAAGTAAAGAACTCCATTAAACAAAAAATGAGCAAAAATAAAATCAAATAATCTACCAAGCGTGAAACGACCACAAATCAGCATTGATAAATAAATGAAACCCACAACAAACAGAAATTACAATAATTAACCAAGTCAAACTCAAAACGAGCAGAAATCAACATAAGTTGGCTGCAAAACCCCTAAGCCTTCCCAAGGCCAGAACAAAATTTGCACTTTACTGAAAAAATATAAATGTTTTTATTTTATAAATTTAATAAATCAAATAATGTAAATATTTTGATTACTAAACGTCAGTATGTGTACATTAAACTTACAAAGCACACTCATTTGTATTTTTTCAATAAATTGAAAATTTCGTTCTGATCTTGGAAAGGCATAAGGCTTTTGCGCACAACTTATGTTATTTTCTGCTCATTTTGAGTTTGACTCAGTTAATTATTGTAATTTCTGTTTGTTTTGGGTTTCATTTATTTATCAATGCTGATTTGTGGTAGTTTCATGCTTGGTAGTTTATTTGATTGTATTTTTGCTCATTTTTTGTTTAATGGAGTTTTTTACTTTTCTTTGAAAAACTTATTTTGTGGGAAAAGTTTTTTTAAATAACTTCTGTTCATTTTATATTGACATAGTCTTTTCAGAGAAAAAGAAAACAATGCTTTAAATCTTTTCTTTTTTAAGACTTTATAGTTCGGCCTGCTATTTGTATGCTGGAGATAAATTTTCAGCAATTTTTAACAACATATACCCTTTTAAAAATCTGGACACAAATAGTAGTGTTTAATTTAGTTTCATACCTCCTCTAGTTGACCTGAAATGGAAAACTTGATACCATTTGCAAAAAATTCTGTTTACTTTCTTTAATTGCTTGGATACACATACGCTATTTTGATTTGGTTAAATTTTAAGAGCAGAAATGGGAGGGTGGGAGTGGAAGGGAGATTAGTTGCCCTCAAATCGCTTTTGACTATTAAAATGGGTACTAGCCTTTCGAATTTCCAATTGAATGGGCTTGTTTTGAAGTTTCTACAACAACGCCTTCTATAAAAACCTTATATGCCCCCAGGGCATAACTTAAAACTTTTGCCCTGAGGGTTGTTTGGGAGCATCCTCCTCAAAAACATATTTTCTATCTGAAAATCAACTGTGCTTAACAAAATGGCTATCTCAAATTTTTGATTGGATGTTTTTGGGGGAATGATGGGCTTGGGGGGGGGCTAGTTGCCCTCCAATCACTTTCGACTATTAAAAAGGGCACTAGAACTCTCAATTTCCAATCGAATGAGCCCCTTTTCAAGTTTCTACGACGACCCCTTCCATATGAAGCACCCTGCTCTAAAGGAAAAAATAATACCTAGTACATTGTGCCAACATTATTCCTATATGCCCTCAGGGCATAACTTAAAACCCTTGCCCCTTGGGTTGTGGGGGAGTGTACTTCTCAAAAGCATATTTTCTATCTGGAAACCAACTATGCTGAACAAAATGGCTATCTCAAAATTTTGATTGGATGTGTTTGGGGGAATTATAAGCATGGGGTGGGGGGAGGGGGGCTTGTTGCCCTCCAATCACTTTCGACTATTAAAATGGGTACTAACCCTTCGAATTTCCAATGGAATGAGCTGGTTTTGAAGTTTTTACAACAATGCCTTTTATAAAAACCTTATATGCCCCCAGGGCATAACTTAAAATCCTTGCCCTGAGGGTTGTGGGGGAATGTCCTTCTCAAAAACATATTTTTATCTGGAAATCAACTACGCTGAACAAATGGCTATCTCAAAATTTTGATTGGATGTGTTTGGGGGAACGATGGGCGTGGGGAGGGGGCTAGTTTCCCTCCAATCACTTTCGACTATTAAAAAGGGCACTAGAACTCTCAATTTCGGCGTGGGGAGGGGGCTAGTTTCCCTCCAATCACTTTCGACTATTAAAAAGGGCACTAGCCCTTTGAATTTCCAATCGAATGAGCCTTTTTTGAAGTTTCTACAACATCACCTTCTATAAAAACCTTATATGCCCCCAGGGCATAATTTAAAACCCTTGCCCCGAGGGTTGTGGGGGAGTGTCCTCCTCAAAAACATATTTTCTATATGAAAAACAACTACGCTGAATAAGAGGGACCCTTCATACTTGTGTTTGGATATATTTGGGGGACTGATGGGCGTGGGGGGGGCTAGTTAACCTACAATAACTTTCGAATAAGAAAAATGAAACTCTAGCTCTCAATTTCCAATTTAATTAGCCCCTTTTAAAGTTTCTACAATGATCCTTTTCATATGAAGTGCCCTTCTCTAAAGAAAAAAATAATAATACATAGTACATAGTGCTAACATTGTTCTTATATGCCCTCAGGGCAGAATTTAAAACCCTTGCCCCGAGGGCTGTAGGGGAATGTCCTCCTCAAAAACACATTTTCTATCTTGAAATAATCTACGCTAAAAAAAATAGCTATCTCAAATTCTTTATTGGATGTGTTTGGGGAAATGATTGATGTAGGGGGGTGGGCTAGTGGCCCTCAAATCACTATCGACTATTAAAAATAGCACAAGCCACTCCAATTTCCAGTTTTCGAAGTTTCTACGACAACTCCTTTGATACAAAGTGCCCAGCTGAAAAAAACAAAAACAAAAACACATTGTGCCCACATTGTTCTTTGCTTAGGCAGTGCTAACACGCTGCCTATGATTAGATAAGTTAGTGACCAAAGTATAATCAGGAATCTGGATCTGAATGTCTCCAACAGGGGCTTTAGTCCACTTAGGTTTTATCTTGCAAAAAGCATAAATGTCTGCTTTTTCTATCAAGAGTGTATATTTTATTTGATGGAATTTTGATGTTAAACAATCTATATTACTAAAGACAACTTTTAGACCATTGCTTGTCCAATACTTGTTGCTTTTATTCTGGCTATGTGTGTCATTATTTGGGTTATTAGATACTTCAGATTCAGTGCTGCCGTTTTTCAAACTATTGCTAATGAAAACACTCTGTTTAGAGAGTACTGTTTATTGATCTTGCACTGTAAAAATGATCTGCTTGATTCATCGGTAAAGCTTATTTCAATATTAAGAGATGCAAGGCTATTTACAATATTTACATGTCTTATAGTTGTTTAGATCATGTCCATTGCAGCTGGTGCTGCAATAGTGGGCAAGTTTTTTGAAACAATTTTATTACCTCTTATGACTAAATCTCCTTTGCCATTGACATTCTGTGCATGAAGCACTTCATACAATTTTGCTCTCTTTATGCAATCAGATTTAGAGACATCATTTCTAAACTGAATCCAATTAGTTCCTTTTTGCTTGTATAATTTTTGCAGGATCAGATTTGATAATCCGTAATGGTGCCATCATTAAAAAAACTTGCCAGTTGGAGTGATCCCCCAGACTGCTCCAATGTCCCACTAATGTATATGCCTCCTTCTACCTTTAATAATTGTTTAAATGTTTATGGACTTGCATCACCTAATTCTGTCTCTCAATGGTCTATTAGTGAACACAATAATAATAGTCTCCTTCCTGATGCTGACACTTCTCTTGTTTCTTCAATAACAACTTGTTTAACTAATGTTTCCTCTTTGTCGTTTCATAGTGCTGTATCCAATAACCTTACCAGTCCTTTAGATCCTGCATCCTCACTGATTCCTACCTCTCAGGGAATGAGATTCCTTAGCTCCAGTGTAGATAGCCTCCCTAATAAGCTTTCTGAACTTTCTTTTTGTATGAAATCTGCAATTACAGAAGTTTCACCAAAAAATACCTTGTCAGTTTTAACTCCTGATGAAATCAAAATTGATGATTACCAACTATTTTCTAATCTGAATTCCCCACTCTGCCACCAAGGAGTGTGCCTTTATATAAGAGATGGACTAAATGTTAGTTTCATTCAATTCATCTGAATACTGATGAAATTGAGTCTGTGTGGATTAAATTACACAATCAAAGAACTTCAATTGTAGTGGGTGTTGTTTATAGAAGCCCCAGTGCTCCGTGTGTTATGGACTCGGAATCATATTTGGCTGCCATGTTGTCTCACATGATGACCAATTTTGCCAGCTATGATCTTGTCCTTATGGTGGACTTTAATCTTCCTGAAATCCAATGGATTGATGGATCTGGTTTTTGTAATTCTCCTTTTTTGTCTGCCCTCTCTGATAATTTCCTCTGTCAAACAATTTCACAACCAACTTGTTTTAGGGAAGGTCAAATCTCCAACACTCTTGATCTGGTTATACTCAGTAACCCTGACCTTCTTATTAAGAATGTTATAACCACACCTGTTGGTAACAGTGACCATGTTGTAATTATTTCAGAGTTATGTCTACCTACCATTCAGCCTTCCTCTAAGCAACAAAAGTATGTAAACTACAAAATAGTCTTGCAAAAACTTGCCAGAGTCAACTTGAAAAAGCTTATTACTAATGATATCGAGGAGAGTTGGTCAAATGTAAAAACCAAAATTCTAAATGTTGAAAAGTCATGCACCGGAATTTTTTGGGTAAAACAGGCAAAAAGTTTACCTTTTTTAACTACTAGAATTAGTAAGCTAATCAATAGAAAACACAGAGCATGGAACCGTTATAGAAAAAATAAGACCACAGAAAATTATCAAGTCTTCAAATCCTTTCGTAATCAAACATCAAACCAAATAAAGGTGTTGAAGAGAAGGTTTGAGGAAAAACTGGCAGAGAAAGTTAAGGTTAACCCTAAATCTTTCTGGCGTTATGCCGCTCAAAAATGTAGCATCAGACGCACAATCCCAGATATCCTGCATGATAGTAAATTAGTTGCTGATCCTGAACTGAAAGTTGAAATTTTCAATCAATATTTTTCTTCTGTTTTTTTGTCCAACCCCAGTATTGTATATCCTACACCTCCCTTATATGATGTATCACATAATATGGAACAATTCTGATTATAGGTACTTTGGTTCTAAAGGAACTGACATCCCTCAAACTGAATAAATCTGCTGGCCCAGATGGCATTCACCCTCGTATCCTATACGAATGTCGTGCAGTTTTGTGTCAACCTCTTTCCCTGCTGTTCAAATTATCATTAAATCTTTCTAGACTACCTCAGGATTGGAAAACTGCACATATTATTCCTATTTTTAAAAAAGGTAGAAAGAATCTTGCTGAAAATTATCGACCCATCAGAATGACATCAGCAGTTGTTAAGGTTCTTGAAAGAATCAATTCTGCAGTTGTTAAACACCTTGAAGCAAATAATGTTTTACACAGTTCACAACATGGCTTTCGTTCTGGAAGATCTGTTGACACCAATCTCCTTGAATCATATGATCACATCACCAAGTTGCTTGATATTGGGGTTCCTGCTGACATGATTCTGCTTGACTTTTCTAAAGCTTTTGACAAAGTGTGTCACAATCAACTTGCAATTAAATAACGCGCAGTTAAGCTCAAAGAGAAATCCCTACTCTGGATTCTTGATTTTCTTTGCTCGCGAAACCAATGTGCTCAGTTGTTTGATGACTCTGGTGATCGTATTCTTTCTTCCTCAATGTTTGTTCTGAGTGGAGTTCCTCAGGGAAGTTTCATGGGTCCTACACTATTTAACATTTTCATTATTAATGTTCCTACTATTATCAGCAGTAATTCAACTCTTTATGCAGATGACCAGAAGCTTTTTGGGCCAGCTTTGTCCTGTGGAGATCATACACTGCTAAAAAATAATCTTCAACTGCTGGGCCAATGAGCTGAGGCCTGGTTTCTTGAATTCAATATTGGCAAGTGCAATATCATTTACTTTGGCAAACAGAATCCATGCTGCTCGTATTTTTTCTTAGGCCACCCACTCTCCTCTGTTAATAATGAGCAAGATCTTGGTGTCACTATTGACAATGATTTAAAGTTCAGCACACATGCTAAGAGGTCTGCTGCTGGGGCTAGTTCAACCTTGGGTTTAATTAAGCATACCATCTCCACTCGTTCTTCTAAAGTCATCAGTCTTCTTTATAAGGGACTTGTGTGTCCTAAGCTTGAAGTTGGAATATCACTTGCCTCTCCATATTTTAAAAAAGATATACAAGTTCTTGAAGATGTGCAGAGACGTGCCACTAGGATACCTGGCATGCAAGAGCTTTCCTGTCCAGTAAGACTATCACAGTTGAATAGCCCTACACTTGTATATAGGAGAAATAGAGGGGATGCAATTTTAGCCTTCAAGTTATTGAGGGCTAACATTCTCCCATCAATAACCCCTACTGTTAGTACCAATTTCAATAATTAGAGGTCATCAACTGGAAGCAGTCTACAACATCTAGAGTCCGTACTCAATTCTTCTCAACACGTATTGTCAACTATTGGAACAAATTATCTAATGAAACTGTTACTGCTGAATCCGTTGATGTTTTTAAACGAAGGCTAGATGCTGAGTGGTCCTCCAAAGAGTGTAAATTCAATTGGGATGCTATCGAAGATGGAGCAGCACCTGGTCACCAGTGATACTTGCATACAATTAGTCATCATTCCAGAGCTCAACAAGGAAAAATCCTTAGATTGCTCCTAGCTGCAATTTAAGGTAATCAGTTTCTTGGTTCTCAGTTCATCCAATGGAAAAATAATCGGAGTTGTCTTGTGAGGATCACTTTTATTTTTAAAGCTGTTGATATGTTATTACTGGATCTAGTCAAAGCATTTGATAAAGTTTGCCACAGGAGACTAAACTTTAAATTCTGTGCAATGGGCATCCATGATGATGTTGTCAAATAGATTATGCTATTTCTTACCAATAGAAAGCAGGTGGTAAGGATATTTGGAGACAACAGATCAACCTTCTTGTTGGAATCAGCAGATGTAAAAAGTGGAGTACCCCAAGGAACAGTTTTGGCTCAACCTTTATTCAACAATGCTGCTTAAATCATAGAGAATACAATTTTATTGTATACAGACAATTCCAAAATAATTGGTCTTATTCATGACCCTCAAAGTGCCAGAGCCATCCAGGCTGATCTTGATGCATTGTCAAAGTGAGCAAAATCCTGGCGGCTTGATTTTAATATCCAGAAATGCAGTCATTCATTTTGGAGCAAATAACCCTTTGTGCCAGTATTTTATGTAATCCAGTGATGGTTCAAAACAGCCACTCATATGTAGTCATTGTGAAAAAGATCTGGGAGTCTTGGTTGATGATAAGCTCAAGTTTAATTTTCATGCACAGTCTGTAGTAGCCAGTTCCAACCAAATTGTTGGCTTAATAAAAAGAACATTCTGCAGTAGATATCCAGCTGCAATCACCAAGCTCTTACAGTGGCTGATCAGACCAAAATTGGAATTTGGGATGTGTGTGGCTAGTCCAGTAAATAAGAGTGATATCTCATTCTAGAATCAGTGCAGCAACATGCAACTAAATGCATTAAGGGATTTCAACATCTTACATGTCCAACCCAATTACATAAGCTCAAACTACCATCTCTCACATATAGACACAGGCGAGGAGATGTAATAATAACACACAAATTAGTATGTGACTGAAGTGTGATCCCCAACCTGTTCCAGATAGTCAGTTCACCAACTACCAGAGGCCACCCCTTGAAGCTTTATTAAAAATGTGCTAACACCAGGTTGCAAAACAAATTCTATTATAACTGCATAGTCAGCCTAGAAACTCCCTTAGTCAGAATGCTATTATGTTGCCCAGTGCTGAAGCCTTCAAGTCAGCAGTTGACAAAGACTGGTGCAAGAAACCTTGGCTTACAATATGGGATGCACCTAATGATTTGAATATCATCTTTAGTGACCGGCGTTCACAGGACTTGTCCTCATTGCTGGCTAGTGTAATCTAAGGTAATTTAAGATAAAGCCCAAGTTATATATTTCCCATTTGTTTGTGGTTCTTGATTTTTTCATAGTTGATCCAAATTATGGGTACATGGGTTGAAACAAGAGTTACACTAATGGCTTAAAGTAAATATAGCAGTTTTCAAAAGATAAATAAGTTGTTTATTTAATTAGATCATGATTAATTAGATCAAAATCTATGCTTATGGATCATATAATTTTAACAAAACAGAATTATAATCAAATAGCCTAGGCTTGTAAGTTTTAACCAATACTTTAATCCTTTTCTACAGCCTAGCCAATAATAAGAGGAAAAAGTATCATCTATAAGGGTCCATATAGGGCTTAAAATTCGATTTCTAAGCAAAATAATTATTACATTCAGAAAGAGTGTAAAAAAAAGGCATGAAGTGTATGTTCATCTTATTGAGGCCTCAATGGAAATATCTCCAAATTTACCAACTTTTTGTTTAATCTTGTAGTGCAAGACCAAAACTAAAGGAAACATGCTGAAAAAATGAAAGTGGTACAATTAGGCTAGGCCTGGATTCTTTATTTTATACTCTTTCCAAATTTCATGGCCACTATTCTGGCAATAACCCCCCCTTGATGGTCCTAGATATAGTCTTAAGATATAGCTTTGGGTAAATTTAGATATATTCTTATAATAAGCTTGGAAGAAAGTCAGTACATCTCTTGATGCCTTTTTTTCTCTTTCCAGATTCAACAATTGCTTCTCAGATAATTTTTACTAAGTCTCTGGAGGGTCTCAAAACAGCCCTTAGTAACCAACAGTTAAAAAATGTGTTTCTAAAAAAAGTGAAATGAGAGAAATATTTAGCCTAGAGTTTAAAACCCTAAATAGGAAATTTACAGCCCTGCCTTGAACAACAAGTAAGATTACATTTTCGCAATAATACATCCTCTTTTTCTTTATTTTTTCCGTTTTTTTCTTTGTTACTAATTAGGCACTGAAATATCATTAAAAGCTGTTTAAGACCTTGTTTAAAAGCTAATTTTCGTATCTAATAATTTTTTTTTTACTAATTGTGTGACCTTGCATTATAGCTTAAAAACTACAGACAAGGTAAAAAGATCCATTTTGGGCCCTATTACAGGTTCAAAAGTGAATTTACCCTTGAAGCAGCTGGTGAATTTGGAAAGAGCATAAGAAAAGCTATCAAATGATGTATTCACTGTATTCCTTACTATTTTTCTATCCCTTTGTACTGTCTCTAATTGCATCATATCTTAGTTCAATAAATATCATGCATCTCAGCAATTTACTTCCTGGAATCAGGCAAAATACCTCTATAACTACTGCAGTCACTACATTTATTACAAGTCAAATTCAATGTTTTATATCTGACTTCATAAACACCATATAAAAAAAATAATAAAAAATACTATCAGCATCTGCAGCCTTATTATTTTTCAACTGGAATAGTTCAATCGTCTGCAACACTCCCCCCTTCTTTTTGATCATCTTAGATATAGCCTTAAGACACAGTTTTGGGTAAATTTCTACATATTCAAACAGTCTAATTTAGCTAGGAAGAAAAATAATACTATATATCTCTATTTCTTTTCTTATGCTCTTTCCAATTGATGTATTCACTTTCTTTTTAGCTAAACTATGTTAGTATGTATAAACTTAGGTAGATACTGCTTTGCTTACATATGTTCTTATGTCATTGGCCACGTTCAATGGAATAGTGTTTGCCATATAAAGAGTTGCTTGTCTCCCATATATGGGTTTGTCTTTCTTGCCTCATCATGTGCATTATATGACTATAGAAAGTTGATAATAGCCTCGTTCAGTTGCTACTTATAAGATATAGCATATTGCTCTTTTAAGGGATTAATCTAAAAAACTGTTTGCACAAATTAAGTTTTTCAAAAAAAGTAAAGAACTCCATTAAACTAAAAATGAACAAAAATAGAATCAAATCATCTACCAAGTATACAACTACCACAAATCAGTATCAATAAATAAATGAAACCCAAAACAAATAGGAATTAAAATAATTAAAACTCAAAACGGGCAGAAATTAATCTGAGTAGGGTTCTAAACCCTATGGTTTCTAAAAGCCAGAATATAATTTGTACTTTACTGAAAAAATTCAAATGTATTTACTGAAAAAATTGTGCATTGTTAGTTTAATATATATATGCTGGTATTTATTCCTTAAAATCTTAATTAGTTTTTGATTTCTTAAAGTTATAAAAGTGAAAACATTTAAAAGAATTTTTTTACCCTCAGTATTTAAAAGGATACCCTCAGTTGTTCTTGGGATGCTGCTAAGATGCCTTATTGGGAATTAGCATTATCACAGTGCATTTTGATTTAATCTTAAGGCAACATTTAGTTTTTAAACATTATGGGCAAATGGGAGGGTGGGAGTGGAAGGGGGATTAATGACCCTCCAATCCCTTTCGACTATTAAAAAGGGCATCAGCCCTTTCTATTTTCAATCAAATGAGCGCTTTTCGAAGTTCCCACGACAGCTCCTTCGATACGAAGTGCCCTGGTCTAAACAACAACAACAACAACAAAAAAATATCACTAATCACTTTCGATTATTAAAAAGGGTACTAGCCCTTTCAATTTCAAATCGAATGAGCCCTTTTCAAGTTTTTATGACACAGATTTCAATAAAAACCTTATATGCCCCCAGGACATAACTTATAACCCTTGCCCTGAGGATTTTGGGGGAGTGTCCTCCTAAAAAACATATTTTCTATCTGTAAATCAACTGTGCTGAACAAAATGGCTATCTCAAAATTTTGATTGGATGGGTTTGGGGGAATGATGGGCGTGGGGGGGGGGGGGGATATTTGCCCTCCAATCACTTTCGACTATTAAAAAGGGCACTAGTCCTTTGAATTTCCAATCGAATGAGCCCCTTTTGAAGTTTCTACGACGACGCCTTCTATAAAAACCTTATATGCCCCCAGGGCATAACTTAAAACCCTTGCCCTGAGGGTTGTGGGGGATTGTCGTCCTCAAAAATAAATTTGCAATCAGGAACTCATCTTCCCTGAGCAAGATGGCTATCTCAAAATTTTTATTGGATGTGTTTGGGGGAATGATAGGCATGGGGGGCTAGTTGCCCTCCAATCACTTTCGACTATTAAAGAGGGTACTACCCCTTCGAATTTCCAATCGAATGTCTGTTTTGAAGTTTCTACGACAACACCTTCTATAAAAACCTTATATGCCCCCAGGGCATAACTTAAAACCCTTGCCCTGAGGGTTGTGGGGGAGTGTCCTCCTGTAAAACATATTTTGTATCTGGAAATCAACTACGCTGAGCAAAATGGCTATCTCAAAATTTTGATTGGATGTGTATGGGGGAATGATGGGCGTGGGGAGTGGGCTAGTTGCCCTCCAATCGCTTTTGACTATTCAAAAGGGCACTAGCCACTCCAATTTCCTATCGAATGAGGCTTTTTTGAAGTTTCTACGACAACGCCTTATATAAAAAACCTTATATGCCCCCAGGGCATAACTTAAAACCCTTGCCGAGTGTTGTGAGGGAGTGTCCTTCTCAAAAACATATTTTCTATCTGGAAATCAACTACACTGAGCAAAATGGCTATCTCAAAATTTGATTGGTTGTGTTTGGGGGAATGATGGGGGGGGGGGGGGTAGGGGCTAGTTGCCATCCAATCACTTTTGACTATTAAAAAGGATACTTGCCCTTCGAATTTCCAATCGAATGAGCCTGTTTTGAAGTTTCTACGACAACACCTCCTATAAAAACCTTATAAGCCCCCAGGGCATAACTTAAAACCCTTTCCCTGAGGCCTGTAGGGGATTGTCCTCCTTAAAAACACATTTTCTATCTGGAAATCAATTACGCTGAACAAAATGGCTATCTTGAAATTTTGATTGGATGTGTTTGGGGGAATGATGGGCGTGGGGGGGGGGGGAGGACAGTTGCCCTCCAATTATTTTGACTATTAAAAAGTGCCCTAGAACTCTCGATTTCCAATCGGATGAACTCCTTTTGAAGTCTCTACGACGATCCCTTCCATAGGAAGTGGCCTGCTCTAAAGAAAAAAAAAAATAACAAAGGATACATTTTGCCAACATCGTTTTTATATACCCTCACGGTACAACTTAAAATTTTTGCCTCCAGGGTTTTGGGGAATGTTCCTCCTCAAAAAGATATTTTCTGTTCGAAAACCATCTATGCTGAACAAAATGGATATTTCAAAATTTTGATTGGATGTGTTTGGGGGAATGATTGGCGTGGGAGGGGGGGGGTTAGTTGCCCTCCAATCACTTTTGACTAATAAAAAGGGCACTAGCCACCCCAATTTTCAATCGAATGAGCCCTTTTGAAGTTTCTACAACAAATCCTTCAATACTAAGTGCCTGTCGCAGAAAGAAGAAGAAAAAAACAAAAAAACACATTGTGGCCACATCGTTCTTTACTTAGGCAGCGCTAGCGCGCTGCCTATGATAAGTTAATGTTTGCCAAACAAGTTTTATCAATAAAAGTAGATCTTAATTCTTTGAAAGTCTAGCACAAAGTAGTTCAAATAGGCTACTGACCCAAAAAACAAATTGTTTTCTACAAAAATAATGTTGCTTCACTCATTGTGATCAAGTTCGCTCAATAGATTACCATGAATAATTGGTAATGTTCATTTTGATTATGCAGGGCTTTCATGAATATTATTCCTTTAAGTTGTGTTTGTTGTGAAATATGATTATTGAGTGAAGTTTATAACAGTGAATTAAGCAACACTAGAAGAGAGTTTAGCACACAATTCTTAACTTCTCTCACTGTAATCAGTTTCACTTAATAAATTGCCATTAGTATAATTGGTCATTTTCATTTTGGTTATGCTGGGTTTTAACAATTATTATTTATCAAGTTGTTTTTCACTGTGAAATCTCTAATTTTGTGACAAACCTATTGTAACTTGCATCAAAACACAAGATTCTTACATCACTGTATTATTTTTTTTCCAGATGTAGTGATTCACCAAACCAGATATATGTTTTTTTTCTTCCAGGAGTATAATTTTATTTACACATAAGACTTTTTCCTTAGACGTTTTACTTAGACTTTTTTTAAGAAAATAATCCAAACTGACTTAGAAAATAGAAAAAAATCCTACTTTTGTAGATTTCTGTTGTATCTTTCAATATAATACAGTACAAAACACATTCTAAAAAGACAATAAAGTCTTTGATAAAATTGAATCTCAGCTATCAAATAATAGTACATTATTGACTTCTAGATTTTTTTAGGCCCTGACCTGACTGACCAATTTTCAAACAGTAGGATGTACGAAAAATATGGTCCTATCCTGCTTTCTAGGGCTATAATGAGAGATAGATTGGGATGGCTAGGACAATCATACTCAAAGATCCAGGACTCATCACCTGTAATTACATTATTCAAAAATTGGGGGTCACTTTCACACATGTACAAATTTTCTTGGTACACTTCCACAATTTCTGGTCGTCAGTGAGCACTTTTGGGACCATCTTCGTGCACACCTTGCGCATGTTCAAATGCACTGTCACAATGTCATGAGTGACAGTTTTTGATAAATTTAACATTTGGGTAATTAAACAAATGCTTAGTTGATGGTCTGAGTTCAAAACTTTGTGCACATAAGTCACTTTATTGAAGGTCTTCATTGGTGACCTCTTTCTGGCCCTCCAAAACACACCACCTTTTGATAAAGTAACATCTGGGTAAGCCTGCTTTATCATATCAAACATCTCTGTTGCAGATTTACCAAGTCTCACACATAATCTAATTGCATACCTCTGCTCTAATGAGCGCTGCATTTTCGGCTTGCACCACTCACAGAAACACGTCACGGAAAAATGCCTGTCCTGACTCTCCAGGTGCTCAGAGACAACTGAAGAGCCACTCGCTCATTAGCTAGGAATGCCCTTTACTGAATACAGTCAGCATGCGCCCGCTCCAAAGTACAGATGTGGCAGAAGAAAATCAGTCCTATTACTTTCCAGACAAACCCTGTTTGTATTCTTGATACAAAACTCAGCTAATTAATAGAGATAATGGGGTAAAACTAAAAACAGAAGAAAGAGATACAGATGTGTAAAACAAGAATTAAGAAAGCTCTGTTCATGAGGGGAGAATTTTTTTGAAGAAGAAGGCGGATTCCCCGGCATTAGTTGAAAAGCAATCAGACATTAAATAATTTTTTTTTTCAACTGATAGTAAGGAACAGCGTTAAAACTTAAAATTGACAGAAATTATTCCGTATATGTAGGGACTGCTCTCTCCTCAATAACTCCCTATACACTAAATTTTGACTCTGTCCCGATTCTTTAAGAGCAAATCCTGAAACACAAGGACTGTTTAATTAGATTATGAAGTACTAAAAAAATAGCAGGAAGAGTGAGGGGTTGAGGCGGGGGGGCTGC
The DNA here is from genome assembly GCF_049724085.1 of Artemia sp. Qi Xiang Cuo. Classification (NCBI taxonomy): domain Eukaryota; kingdom Metazoa; phylum Arthropoda; class Branchiopoda; order Anostraca; family Artemiidae; genus Artemia; species Artemia sp. Qi Xiang Cuo. Next base: position 50,351,735 of record NC_142812.1, read on the forward strand.
CCTCATAGACTATTTGAATTACCCTTACTCCATGCCTATCTACCTTAGTTGTCCTAGGATGGATGGAAGATAAGACTATCATCAACAAGTAACTGACATCATTATTGTACAATTCTGTAAAACGGTTATGTCAGCATTGCCTATCACTCAGACTCTCTGTCTTGGCTTTATTCCAATTAGCTATGGCTCCTAACTTTTTCATCACAGTCCACTAAGTTAATTTTAATGCAAGGGAATAATTTTTGGTGGTTTTAAAGTTGCTTTGTTTTCCCTGCTTAGTCAAACTTACGTATAAAAGTCGGGTTACGGACTTGTTAGAGGCTCAAAACACTATTTAACACATACACCATGTATGGAGATGATATCAAAATGAAGATACAATCCTTACTATGGATTGATTGGCATTCACCACATCCTAGCATTCTTGTTGGTTGTTTTTTCTAGCAGTCAATGTTGGTGTTTTGTTTTTTACTGGTGTAATGCTGGTCCCCACTCTGAATACTGTCTTTTTGGCAATTATTTTTTTTAACATACCTTTTATAGTCAGCATATTGCAAGGTAATTGGAGAAAGTCTGGGAAGTCTTATAACATTGAAGGAAGTTAAAGGTGAACGTGTAAAGTTAAAGTTAGATCAACAGACAAAACTGTTATGAAATTGTTTTATCAACATACTGTATAAGCTAATAGTGAAGGGCTAGATTCCAATACTTACAAGTACTAGATTGCACTAAACATGTGTATTTTGAAGTTTAATATTAGAATTCTTCTCTAATTTAGAAAACTACAATTTAGAAAACCACAGATTCTAAATTGTTTCTAAATTAGAAACTAATTTAGAAAACCACAACAATTTAGAAAACTGCTATTGTTAGGGGCTTTCGTTAACAAAAAATTGCATGAACTATGGGAGGCATTAACTCATAAATTTTGCTTGGGTCTAAATCTTTTTTCGTAGGGATACCTTTACTAATTTTAAAAGTAAGGAATCTTGAAGCTTTTTGGATTCCTTTCAATTTTAGGATGGGTTGGTTTGATTTTTAGTTATCACTCATTAGCAAAATAATTAGATAGAAATTAGATTATTATCCAAGAAAATTAAAGGACTTCCGGACTATGTATTATGTATATTTACAACTTATCTTACTTAAATGTTTTCATTTTAGCCAGGGCGTGTTGTCACCTTGGTTCCATCTGATAACTTGGAGGTGAGTCTCTTTTTTTTTGTCCAGTCTATTTATATGCTTTGGATTGTGAAATTTCAGCTTATTTAGAAGTGTTTTTTTTACTATTTTTTTTTGTTCAATCTTGTATTATGTACCTACCTCATATGCAGAAAGTTTTGGCAAAAATTTTTCTGGTATAAAAAGGTGTGTCTTTTTTCTCTTCCCTTTTTATTATATTCACCAAATAGAACAAGTTTAGATAATTTGGGAAAACAGTCTTGTTTTGTTGATATTCCTCAGGTAGGAAACAGTTTAGATGAGTCTCCTTTTTGTACAATCTGCCCAACAAATTCCTCAGATAGAAAACTTTTAGATAATCCAGATAAGACTTTTCTTCGTCTGTTTGGTATAATCTCAAAAAAAAATTTATTTAGACTAATGGAAACAATTTTAGATCAAAAATTGTGTGAATGATGCTCATGGTACAAGCTGCAAAATGGAATATTGAATTATACATTGTCATAGACTTTTCGGTCTGATCCTCACCATTTTATTCATTTCAAAATACCAGTTTAGCTAAGCACATTTGCTTATTTTAAAAAGTTGGAATTTTTTTAAATAAAAAAAAAAACTTTTTTAGATTCTGTAATCAATGGAGTCACTTGAGATATTGTAATCAATTCAATTTGTGAGAAGCTTCACAGAGACGATAGACTTGAGTATATTTGTTATTGGTTAAGCTTGCATACAACTCCAAAGAAAAGAAAATAGAAATGGAAAACTGTTCATGTCGCCAATGGAAAAATTATGACTGTAAATAATTGGGATTTTCGATGCAATTACTGTCTGGTATTCCAGGAGATGGCTCATTTTTTAATTGTTTCAATTATAAAGCTTAATAATTAGAAAATTAATTTCAATCTTTTTAAGTCTCTTGGAGTTATATCCAAGAAGTTATCTTGGATGTGACCTAATTATCTTGTTATAATTATCTTGTTATATGACCTAATTATCTTGTTATCAGTTATCTTGGATATAGTTATCTTGGATATGACCACTGCATATGTGACCAAAATATCTGGTATTTTTGTGAATTTCCATCATTATTAACATCATCACTGTCTATTAAAAGGATTTTATACATATTTGAACTATTATTTATCGAAGAAAAGTAAAGAACTCCCTTTAACCGAAAATGAGCAAAAATAAAATAATCTATAATATTATATATCAAATAATAGTCTATCAAATAATAATAAAAGCCAGAACATAATTTGCACTTTACTGAAAAAATATAAATGTTTTTACTTTTATAACTTTAATAAATCAAATAATATTAACATTTTGATGCTAATTATCTTACTCTAAATTTTTCTAAGTCCAGTTTTTTGATTTTTTCGCGGGTTTCTCAGGTTTATCCCCAGTTATCAGAAATTCGCCAGCCAAATGGAATAATTCATAGATCTAAAGACAGGTATGTTCGTTTTTTGGGCATTCTTGTTGATGAAAACCTATGTTTTAAACGTCACATTGATTTTATTAAAATGAAGATATGCAGGAGTCTCGGTATTTTAAAGAAACTTAGACATACTTTTCCAGGATCGATTTTGAAAATACTTTTTCACTGTTTGATCCAATCTTACGTTTCTTACTGTCCAATTGTGTGGATGTCAACTTTTCCTTCACGGTTAAAACTACTTTCTAAGGTTTACAATAAAGCTAGAAGCCTCATACAGGAAACTAATCGTTCATTAGTTATACCATTACTTAATCTTTAGTCACTATACATTCTTTCATGTGCATGTTTACTTTTGCTCAGCTTCATGGTGACTTCCCCCGGCCCCTAAGTGTTCTGCTATCTTTTGCTTCTGATCAAAATGATTATAATCTTCGTTATATTACAAATCATTTTCAAGCTCCATTTACTCCTTGCATAAGGTCAGATTTTAATCCTATAATGGCGTGTCATATTATATGGAATAAGTTGCCTGAATCAGCTCGAGGGTGCCACTCATTCGGTTTGTTTAGAAAAATTGTTAAAAATTCTTTAGCTGCGTAGAATTGTTTTTTTGAGTCTATTTAATCTTTTTTTCTATAGTTTTCATTTTATCTATATTTTCTTTTCTTCTCCTTCATATGTGAGTAAGTGATCATTTTAAATTTTCTTTTGTTTTTCATCTCTGAGTAAGCAATTCATATGTCTTCCCCCTTTGTACAGGCCAATGAGCCTTTAGGGGAAAAATAACATGTAATATTGTATGTGTATATAATGAAGAATAAAACTTATCTTATCTTGATTACTAAATATCAGTATATGTATATTAAACTGACAATGCACATTCATTTGTGTTTTTTTTTCCAGTAAAGTATTATGTTCTGGCCTTGGGGAGGCATAGGGGTTTTGAGCCTTACTGATATTAATTTCTGCTCGTTTTGAGTTTGCCTCGGTTATTTATTGTAATTTCTGTTCGTTTTGAGATTCATTTAATAACCGATTCTGATTTGTGGTAGTTTCACGCTTGGTAGATTATTTGATTCTATCTTTGTTCATTTTCGGTTTATGGAGTTCTTTACTTTTTTTGAAAAACTTATTTTGTCGAAATAGTTTTTTAATTAATACAAGTAATAAATAAGTTTATAACACTTTGATGACTTTGATTAACTAAGCACTGGATCATAATAGCAGAACATTCAGTCACTTTCACAGTCTTTAAGACCGTCTTCAACAGGCAAGGCCGTACCCCGAGGGGGGGAGGGAGGGGTTAGTGGGCTTTGAACCCCTCCCAAAATGTTTTTTTTAGTCGTAAAAACGTAAAAAAAATGGATATAAACAAATTTTGTATGCGTTTTCTGAGTTTTTTTTTGTGTAACCCCTCCCGCCCCCCGAAAAAAATCTGAGTAAAACCCCCTCCGAAAAAAAAAATCCTGGGTACGGCCTTGTTAACAGGATATGCTTGCAAATCTAGTTCCTCTCCTTCAGACTCAGATTCTGATTCAGGTGACTGTGCCTGTTCCGAAGCCCCAACCTCTTCCTAACTGAAGGTCCTGGATACGATACTGAGGATTATATATCCATTTCTACCTCCAGCCTCCCATCGTCTCTCCCTTAGAGCTAATTCTGTATTTATCTGAAGATTCTTTCAAAACAACTGTTGAAACAATAGGGCCGTTAAACTAGAATAAGAACTTCTTTAGGACGTTGTAGTCATTAACAACTCATTCAAAGGCAATTGGTTGAAAAGCAGGCTAAATCATAGAAAAGGGCACTGGAACTTAATATTTTCAATTGACTGACCCCCTCCAAATTTTGTTCGACCACCCTTTCCACAAGAAGTGCCTCTGGTAAAAAATAAATGAACAAATATTAATACGCTGAATCCTTCAGGGTCTTTACAATGGGCAATACTATAAGATTGCCTCCAACTTTAAACAGGAGAGCAGAAATTTCAATTTCCCTTATAATGAAAATCTGGAATTATCCAAGGAGAAAATGGGGGTGGGGGGGTTTCACGGGGAAGAGAGGAATTCTTCACAGGGGGTATTTTTCGGAGGGATAAACGCCAGTTCCCAGGGGAACGATGGCATGACACACAAAATTTCTCTGAGATATGAAATTTAAAATACAAATAAGGATATTGATTCTGTTTTGACCCTCCACATCGCTGAAAATCCAGATCATTTAGTTCTGTTTGATGATATAACTGAAGCAAATCTGAGGCTTCCCACATCTGAAGCAAATGGCATCCCACATTCTCTTAGGAGGGCAATCGAAATTTAAAAATCCATAGAGACCTTGCCTTCAATAGAGATACTGGAGATATTCCTATAAACCCAATTTACAATAACTTAAAATTAAAGGGTTCAAATAACTTTTTTCCAGTTTAAATTCAGATCATTTGATTACACTTTTAATGAAAATTAGGTCATATCCAAGATAACTTCTTGGACATAACTCCAAGAGACTTAAAAACATTGAAATTAATTTTCTAATTATTAAGCTCTGTTCTAGCGTAACTTACGAATTAACTTACGGTTAACTTATCTAGACTAGAACTCCCATCATTTCCATTCCATTTTTTCCTAACAGTCTCCTCCTAATCGTTCCAATAAAAATTTCTAGGCTTATTCTCCCTGGAATATTCTCCTCATGAAAGCCCCCACCCCAATGGGAAAATTATCAAAGCAGATTTAATAGCCAAAAGGAAAGTATGATAACCAAAAAAATTAAGAAAAGGATGAATTTCGGAACATTCTACTAATTCCAAAATAGAGGCAGAATGCATGGTTTAGAATAACCATATAGTATTTGTTTTATATTTTTCATTGATGTTAATTTGTTTTCTGTGTTTTGGGGATTTGACTTGTCATAGCTGGGTAATATAAATGTTTAATATAAAAGAAAATAATTTGAAAATATGAAATTAGTTGCAACTGTAGAAGATTTGCACTCTGATGAAAGTACATAGAGATAACAGACTGGGACTAAGAAGTACGAGTGATTACTTCCTATGGACCTGGTCCAGTATCAACCAGAGGCGTCACTTGCCTGTTTGGGGAAGGGAGACAGTGGCTCTTACGGAAAGGCTGCTCATTTTTTCTAATTGATTCTGGTAATATTACTATGAAAATTACTTAATAAAAAACAAAAAACATGCGTCTGCGATATTTTTCTTCTGGATAAAAAACAAAATTCACGATTTTGTAGATAGAAGTTTGAAACGTCTACAGAAGGGTCATCTAATATTTTGCTGATATGCTGAGTATAATATACTGAATCCAATGGCGTGATTTTTATAATGATGCCTTTGTTAGGCTGTTTTCCATATTTCTTGAAAATCAGGCAAATTTCTCAGGCTCGTGGCGTTTGAGGCGTTACTATTACCTAGTTACTATTCAGAACCATTCAAAGGGGGGAGGCAACCAGGGCAGCTACCTCGGGTACCGTGGCTGGGGAGAAAGGGCTAGTGCCCTTTAATAGTCTGAAGTGATTGGAGGGCAACTAACCCCCTATCACGCCCACCATTTCCCCAAACACATCTAATCAAAATTTCGAGATAGCAGTCTTCTTCAACCTAGTTGAAAGTTCTGGAAATTAGGTCTTTGATGATAAGACCCCCCCAGCCCTCTGGGCAGGAGTTGTAAGTTATGCCCTGGGGGCATATAAGGTTTTAATTGAAAATTTTCTCGTAGAAACTTCAAAAGGGCTCATTTGATTGGAAATTGAAAGGGCTTATGCCTTTTTTAATAGTTGAAAGTGATGGGAGAGCAACTAACGCCCCTCTCACGCCCACCATTTCCCCAAACACATCCAATCAAAATTTTGGGATATCCATTTTGTTCACCGTGGTGGAAAGTTCTGGAAATTAGGTCTTTGAGGATGACAACCCCTCCACAGCCCTCACGGCAAGGGTTGTAATTTATGCCCTTGTGGCATATAAATTGTTTATAGAAAGCTTTGTCGTAGAAACCCAAAAGGGGCTCATTCGATTGGAAATTGAAAAGGCTAGTGCCCTTTTTAATAGTCGAAAGTGATTGGAAGGCTTGACATTCTTATAGTAAAGATCGATGTGGGTATAATGTATTATTATTTTTTTCCTTTTTTTTGTTTAAACCAGGGCACTTAGCATCGAAGGAGTTGTCTTAGATATTTTAAAAAGGGCTCATTCGATTGAAAATAAAAAAGGCTAATGTCCTTTTGAATATTCGAATGTAATTGGAGGACAACTAATCTCCCTCCCACGCCCACCCTCCCATTTACCCATTATGTTTATAAATTAAATGTTGCCTTAAGATTAAATCAAAATGCAATGTGTTAATGCCAATTCCTAATAAGGCATCTCAGCAGTATCCCAAGAACGACTGAGAGTATTATGTTCAAACATTCAGGGCTACTTCTGCTCTTAAAATTTAGCCAAATCAAAATAGCGTAAGTGTATCCAAGCTATCAAAGGAAGTAAACAGATTTTTTTTGCGAATGCTATCAAGTTTTCTATTCCAGGTCAAATAGAGGAGGTATGAAACTAAATTAAACACTATTATTTGTGTCCAGATTTTTAAAAGGGTGTATGTTGTTAAAAATTGCTGAGAATTTTTCTCCAGCATACAAATAGCAGGCCAAACTATAAAGTCTTAAAAAAACAAAAAGATTTTAAGAATTATTTTCTTTTCCCCTGAAAAGACTATGTCAGTATAAAACGAACAGAAATTAATTATAAAAAACTGTTTCTATAAAATAAGTTATTCAAAGAAAAGTAAAGAACTCTATTAAACCAAAAATGGGCAAAAATAAAATCAAATAATCTACCAAGCGTGAAACTACCACAAATAAGTATCGATAAATAAGTGAAACCCAAAACGAACAGAAATTACAATAAATAACCGAGTCAAACTCAAAACGAGCAGAAATTAACAGAGTAGGGCTCAAAACCCCTATGCCTTCCCAATACCAGAACAAAATTCGCGCTTTACTGAAAAAAATACAAATGAATGTGCATTGTCAGTTTAATATACATATACTGATATTTAGTAATGAAAATCTTAATATTATTTGATTTATTAAAGTTATAAAAGTAAAAACATTTATATTTTTTCAGCAAAGTGCAAATTATGTTCTGGCCTTGAGAAGCCATAGCGGTTTTGAGCCCTCCTATCACTTTGCCTCCTATTACCCTCCAACCTCCAATTACCCTTTACCCCCAATTACCCTCCAATCACTTTTTACTATTAAAAGGGGCACTAGCCCTCCAAATTTCTAATTAAATGATCCCCTTTTGAAGTTTCCACGAAACGCTACCTATAAGAACCTTATATGCCCCGAGGGCATAAGTTACAACCTTTGCCGTGGGGGCTCTGGGGGGTTTGTCATCCCTAAACACATAATTTCCAAAACGTTCAACTACATTGATAAAAATGGCTATCTCAGAACTTTGATTGAATGTGTTAGGGGAAGTGGTGGGCGTGAGAGGGGAGTTAGTTGCTCTCCATTCAGTTTTGACTATTAAAAAGGGCACTATCCCTTTCAATTTCCAATCAAATGACCCCTTTTTGAATTTTCTACGGCAAAACTTTCTATAAAAACCTTGTATGCTCCCAGGGCATAACTTACAACCCTTGCCCTGAGGGCTCTGGGGGGGTCATCTTCATTAAATTACTTTCGACTATTAAAAAGAGCACCAGCCATTTCAATTTCCAATCAAATGAACCCTTTTTGAAGTTTCTGCGACAACGCTTTCTATAAAAACCTTTTATACCCCCAGGGCATAACTTACAACCCTTGCCCTGAGGGCTGCTGGGGGGGGGAGAGGTTGTCATCCTCAAAAACCTAATTTCCAAAAATTTCGACTACGTTGATCAAAATGGCTATCTAAAAATTTTGATTGGATGTGTTTGTAAAAAAGATGGGTGTGAGAGGCGGGTTAGTTGCCCTTTAATCACTTTCGATGTTTTTGGATAAATTTTGGGCGTTAGTTGCCCTCCAATCACTTTCGACTGTTAAAAAGGGCACTAGCCATTTGAATTTCCAATCGAATGAGCTCTTTTTGAAGTTTTTGCGACAACACTTTCTATGGAAACCTTGTTTGCCGCCAGGGCATAACTTACAACCCTTGCCCTGAGGGCTGGGGGTGTCATCCTTAAAGACCGAATTTCCAGAACTTTCAACTACGAAGAACAAGATGGCTATCCCAAAATTTGGATTTGATGTGTTTGGGGAAAAGGTGGGCGTGACAGGGGGGCTAGTTGACCTCCAATCCCTTTCGACTAATTAAAAGGGCATTAGCCCTTTCAATTTCCAATCGAATGAGTCCTTTTTGAAGTTTCTACGACAAAGCTTCTTATAAAAACGTTATATGCCCCCAGGGCATAACCTACAACGCTTGCCCTGAGGGCTGTGGCAGAGTGTCCTCCTCCAAAACATAGTTTCTATCCGGAAATCAACTACGTTGAACAAAATGGCTATCTAAAAATTTTGATTGGATGTGTTTGGGGAAATGGTGGGCGTGTAAGGGGTGTTAGTTGCCTTCCAATCATTATTGACTTTTAAAAAGGGCCCTAGCAATTTCAATTTCCAACCGAATGAGCCCTTTTCGAAGTTTCTACGACAACTCCTTCGATACGAAGTGCCCTGGCCTAAAAAAATAAAAATAAAAATATACAATACATTGTGCCCACATTGTTCTTTACTTTGGTAGCACTATTGCGCTGCCTATGATTAAGTGCTTTTATATATAAATAAAGATTAACTTGGATATGATTATCATATCCATTTCTTATGATATAAGAAATGTGGCTGAATATGGCTGCTTAAATATGCAAGGCTAGCATTTCTATCAAAAAGAAATGCTCAACTGGTTTTGCAGCTATTGGACGACTCTAAAACACCAATTTTATCCTATATTTCCAAGCAAATACCTTATTTTACCAATTTTGCCATATTTTGCCAATTTTACCTTATTTTACCAATTTTACCTAATGAATTTTTATTTTACGGTAATTTTAATACAATACCTTGGAGTTGATGTCCCTGGGTTGCGTTCGGATGTTTACTTGAGTTGGTGAAGTCTTGCGCTACCCCCTGCCTAGCTTGTGATTTTGAAAAATGTTGAGTGGGTGACTAGATTTGGTTTTAATTTTGTTCATTATTTTTCCTCCCCTGAACTTTCCTGGCCATGAAGTCTTGGGGGGCAATCCCTCACGCCCCTTTGTGCAAATAGTTTTATTACTGCAAAATGTTGTTTATCTCCAACAGTTAAATTTTTGCTCCATTATTTTACAATATGGTCTCAATGTAAAATCGTTTGTAACATCACACAAACCACGGGTACTTTCATCCGCATTATTATACCTTAAATGGGTACGTTATTCTACTATTTGGTTACTAAAATGCTCCCCGTATGAATGCTTTTATCCTTCAGATATCATATGAGGAAACCCGCCCCTCTTATTTTCTTGCACTTAAACCCCAAAAATTAACTTATTAACCTCATTCTCTCCATACGTAAGTTATACCAAACGGATTTTATTAAATGCTCAGATTCTGCATACATGGTGGAGCCTTTTGAACGTAATATTATACATTTTAATAAGCATTTACTATTCATACAAATTACAAATATAACACAACGTGTAAATGAGTATTAATATTAAACACAAATGGCTCTTGCATATGTTAACTAAAAAAAACAAGTTTTTTAAACTGAAATTAAGGAGCGACATTAAAACTTAAAATGAAGAGAAATTATTCCGTATATGAAAGTTGCTGTCCCCTCCTCAACGCCTCGCTCTTTACGCTAAAGTTTTTTATTTTTTTAAAAAATAAAGTTGTGTGACAGAGTCAAACTTTAGCGTAAAGTGAGAGGCGTTGAGGAGGGGACAGCCCCTTTTATATACGGAATAATTTTTGTTTGTTTTAAGTTTTAATGTCGCTCCTTACTTTCAGTTAAAAAAACTTGTTTTTTTTAGTTAATTTCTGAGCGTTTTTGAAATAATGCAGCTTTGATTTTGGCACACCGTACATGAATATTTAAAACGAAATTCGCATATTAATTTTCCTTTTTTGGCTAATTAGGTTTCTCGAACTTTTGTTCTGACGTAACTTACGAATTAACTTACGTAACGAATTTCTATATTCGTATGTTTTTATTACGTATATTAGGGAGTTTGCTCCCTAGTTAATACCTCGCTCTTTATGCTGAAGTTCGAATTTTGTTCGAATCACAAACCCCTGAACCACAAAGGCCGATTTATTAGAATAGATAGCTCTTTTGAAAGTACTAAAAAACTTTAGCGTAAAGAGCGAGGTATTGAAAAAGGGGGCAATCCCTCTCATATACGTAATAATTTCAGCTTTTTTTCAGTTTTAATGTTGCACTTTATTTTCAGCTAGAAACAAATTGTCTTTTTTCATTTCTAACCGTTTTTTAAATAATGCTGGGAAATCTGGCGCCCCCTTCATGGAAATGTTCCTTCCTTCAAGGAAATATCCTCCATGGAAAGATCCTCTCCCGTAACCCCTACTCCGACCCTGACCCCCCTATAGAAACAAGTTCCTCCTGAAAACACCTGTATACATCCCAATAAAACCAATACTATATGTAAACAATGGGCAAAGTTTATAACTTGCAGCTCTTCCCCCGGGAACTGTGGGGGATTTAGTCATCGTCAAAGACATATTAGTTATGCTGAACAAAATGGGTATCTAAAAATTTTGATTGGGTGACTTCGGGAAAAAAATGAGGGGGGAGGGGGCCAAGTTGCCCTCCAATTTTTTTGGTCACTTAAAAAGGGCACTAGAACTTCATTAATTTCCGTTCGAATTTTTGCAGATAGGAGCTTGAAACTTCCATAGTAGGGTTCTCTGATACGCTGAATCTGATGGTGTGATTTTCATTAGAGTTATATGACTTTTAGGTTGTTGTTTTCCCCTTGTTTCGAAAATACGGCAAATTTTCTCAGGCGCGTAACTTTTGATGAATAAGACTAACCTTGATGAAACTTATATATTTGAAACCAGCGTAAAATTCTGATTCGTCTGATGTATCTATCGGTATCAACATTCCGTTTTTTAGATTTTTGGTTACTATTGAGCCGGGTCGCTCCTTACTTACAGTTCGTTACTACGAACTGTTTGAAAGAAATGAGCTCTGGCTGGAACTGAAGGTAGCCACAAAAGAAATATTATTCTATTAATTCCTTTTTTTGAAGTTGCTATTCCTAACTATTGCTAGAAAATCCAATAAAAACTTGTAAATGAGTATACAGAGGTTCTTATATAAGGGTGGACTGGAGAGTGGTCATCAAAATAACTGTACAAATGATTGACCCACCCCTACTACCGACGAAAAGAGCAATTAAAATACTTGGAATAAGGTTGTACGAATAGGAAATTGTACTTCGATCATCTGACTAAAAAAAGTGCCTCACTTTTACATTCTTTTTCTAACCTGGAGAAATTTGGTATGCCAACTAAGGTTTTAAAACTTGTCTACTACAGTGTTAAACCCTCTCTTGAATATCCGTTTCCAGATTGGTAACCGGGCTGACGTAGTACTAATTAGACAGACTTTAGATGGCACAAAAAAGAGCTGTAAAAATTGTTTTTTGGACAGTACTATTCAACATACGATGATAGGAGCGGATCCAGTTTATTTTAGAGGGGGGGGGTGCAAAATAAGTTGATCCGATAAAATTGCGTTAGGAGCAAGTTTATTTAATGCAAAATTGCGTTAATTAAGTAAATTACACTGCTTTAGACTACGTTAGGGGGCGCGCGTCCCCCTCGCCCCCCTGGATCTGCCACTGTATGATGATGCACTGAAACAACTCAACTTATCATGTCGATTAGAACTACTTTGTCTCAATTCTCCAACTCATCGTGGTTTATCACTCCAGCTGGAGAACCCCCCCCCCCCCATGCTAAAGGACCAGGCACTAGACTTTGACAAAAAAAAAAAGAATTGTCCGTAATTAATGATTTACCCAGCTTTTAATACCGAGAGAGATCATGAAGTATTTGTCACTTATTTTTTATTATTTATATTATTTATTTATGTTATATTATTTATATTATATTTATTTATATATATATATTTTTATATATATTTATATCATTTATATCATTATTATATTATTTATATTATATTATTTTACTCGGCACTTTAATTATACAGCATTAGGAAGTATTTTATATAGTTTATTTAATGTATTTGCCTTATGCTTGCCTGTGAATGTTATAGTTTTGATGTGTATTTGGTATTTAATTCGGATTACTGAATATGTAATTTGGCGTAATACTTTTATGTAATTCGGTAAATTCGGTTTAATGAAAAAAAATACTGTTTTCCTACATTGGTAATTTGAATAGATCAACAATTGAATGAGCCATTGACTTTACCCACCCATTCAAACACCTAGGAGAAGTAGTATACCCAAACACGTTCAACCAATAAGAAGGTACCATGGAAACGCAAGTAGTTTGTAACTGCCAGTCATTATAAACGCAAAAAATAAGCAGCATTAAAAAATTTTCTAGTTATTCCATAGGGATTACAACCAATTAGGGTTCATCAGAGAAATACTCACTAGCCCTCATGGGCTTAGGTGCTTTAAATATTTGATGTATAAATTTTAATGTATATGGCAGTATTCATTAAAAAAGTTATTATTCATTATAAACTGTAAACATATTTCCTTGAAGCCTCTTTTTTATAAGTTCCAAATGTTTTGTTTCTAAAAATTCATGTTTTCCTCTCATAAAAATGGATCTCTTAATCTAGAATATGATTGTGCGTCGCTAACATAATCAGCAATTATTTATAGAAGTTCCTTTTTTAGGATAAAGTTTGGGGAGTTGCTTATGAAATAACGGACGACAGGGATATAGAAAAGCTAAACCATAGAGAAAAACGTTACGAACTTGCCCAAGAAGTGTTATTCACCTCGCTATGTGGAACAATTACCTTGAACGTTAATCTGTTTATTGGGAATTGTAATGGACCCCTGTTCCTAGGACCCGCGTCTATTGAAGTTATAGCATCGCAAGTTGTTAAGGCTCATGGACCCAGTGGGACTAATGTTGAATATGTTCTAAGGCTGGCTGAGTTTATGAGGACATTTTGTCCTGGTGAGGAGGATGAACATTTATTTGAAGTAGAAACTTTAATTATTAAAATAGTATCAAACAATAAAGAGAGTTGCAGTGAAAGTGAGGCATTTGTGAGGAAAGTTCAGTTCTGATGGTGGCGTGAAATGGATCCTATTCTAGCTTTTGCCTGCCTAGTCGGGTAGATTCAGTTTTTTTTAATATCTTGGAATAGGAGGGTTCCCAGTTTCTCACTTGAGGGTTTTTTCTTTGTAAGTTATTCTTGTTAAACAAGTTAGTTTGATCTAAGCAATGATAAGGCTTTAAATCTGTCAAGCTTTGAGTTACAGCGAATTTAATCTAATATCACTCTTTTTTATTATTTATTGGGGTAGTTAAACATTGCATGACGGGTCAATTATAAAGAATACAATATGAACTGTAATAAAAGCAAATTGCAGTCGAACAATTAATCCTTCAGTAATTAATTGATTAGTTAAGTCAGTGATCAATAATTAAACGAACAATAAAAGAAATAATTAATCTTTCTGGAAGTATATCATGTCCTATTAGTTTGCAAATTTCGACTTCGGTGATTCAAAAGGCATTATGTTACAATACATTAACTTTAAAGAAGAAAGGAAAACTAATAAAACATGTTTGAGATTTTCGACCGTAATTGGCAAGAATTTGTTTGCATATAGAAAGTTGCATTGCACATCGAGCTCAAGCACTGACGGTCAGTGCATTAGGCATTGAACTCAAACTCTGATGAGGACCACACTGTCTGTCCATTATACAGAAGAAGAGAAGATAACGAGGACATTATGTAAAGACAATGAATAACACAATAGGCCCGTTCTTTTGCACAGAGATCTTACATCTAAGATCTCACATCTTTCTGCAAAGATTTCCGTTCTTTTAACTCATCTTTGTTCTAAGATCTTACAGCTCACTGATGTTAGCAAAATGTGTGAAGGACGCCATCTTTTTTCTATATAGATCAAAGAACTTTGATGATAAACTCATCATAGGCCCATTTTTTAGCACTAAGATCTTACATCTTTCTGCAAAGATTATCGTTTTTCAACTCATCTTTCTTCTAAGATCTTACAGCTCACTGATGTTAGCAAAAAGTGTGAAGACCGCCACTGTTCTGCCATATAGAACAATGATGAGAGAAATTTGATGATCTACTCATCATTGTTCTCAGACCGCTGATCAGAGCAGAATGATGAAAGACGTTGCACAAAAACGACCAAAGACGTAAGATCTTCGTTCAAAGATTTCACTTTTAAGCGTTTTCTGACAAAAGATGTAAGATCTTAGCACAAAGATGAGTAAAAGAACGGCCCTAGTGAATGCAATGTAAGCGGATATTTTGACTATGTAACAGCTGTCATCAGCGAAATGCATTGTAAAACAAATAAAAAGAAAAGAAACTTACTCAAAAATTGAATCGATATAATAAATGTTAAAATTAATTCATAAAATAAATTTTCAAAGTTTCAGTTGTCTCACTTCATATAAGTTCAGCCAAGACCCGCTTAGGTTCACATAGTCTTGACTGAACCTATGTAAGGTGAGGCAGCTGAGACTTTACAAATTTATTTTATGATTTTATTTTTAAAGTTATTTTATTGGTGAAATCACTTGAGTAATTTTTTTTTCTACCGAAAACGAGTTGAACCTATCGATAGTACCTACTACGTTTAAAAATATAGGCTGTAGATATTCTATGGAAAACCTTTTGAGTTACTGCAGCTGAATTGTGGTGTAATATGCCTTGATTGTACCGCAGTTTTACCGAAATCAGTATCTTGATAGACAAAATAGTTGGTAAATACGAACATCTGGGAGGTAAAGTCAATTGGCTCTCCATCCCACAAATATTTTGGCCAGTGAAATCTCTGCCGCCATTTTTGGCGGCAGATTACTAATTATACTGCAATGTTTCTCTTCAGCCGAATGAATAATTGATCTGTAGGTATATGACATTTGTTTTGGCATAAAAAAAGCTTCTGTTGCCATCTGTAATCGTAGTGGCTGTTTCATGCCACACATACCTTTTATTTAGTTTTTCTATCCACAAAACAGCTGACACTGACTGAATTTGTTCTTCGACTTTTATGAATGTGGCTGAGAAAGATATTTCCACCCCGAAGCGCACTATATCGAGAAGTTCTGCTTATGCTCCAGCACCCACCTGGGTGCGTTAACTGGAAGCTAAGACGGATAACACTTGGATATAATTTAATGAGATCCTAGAACCACTGAGTGGTTTCTGAAGGCATAGTTGAATTTGTGACACAGACTGGTTGTAGGTTTAAGTTTTTCAATTTAATGCAAGGTTTGATGATGGGAGATTAGGTTAGATTAGGTTTGGTTAGACGAGATTAGGTTGCTTTAGGTTAGCTTAAGTTAGGTTTTTAATCGGTTTCTGATATTTAGAACCAAATTTAACCTAACCTAATCTAAAATAACATTAATCTAACCTAATTTTTACCATCATAGGTTGCATAAGACTGAAAAAGCTCACTCGCAAAGTTAATTGAATCGAAGCAGAGGAAAAAGAATTGTGAACATTCACCGTTGAATATCCACATTAACTAGATTTCGGACATTCACCGCAATATATATATATATATATATATATATATATATATATATATATATATATATATATATATATATATATATATATATATATATATATATATATATATATATATATATATATATATATATATATATATATATATATATATATATATATATATATATATATATATATATATATATATATATATATATATATATATATATATATATATATATATATATATATATATATATATATATATATATAAATAAACGTAAACCTCATTCAGTATATTTCAAATTTGTAAAATATTTATTTTATTTACCCCGTGGACCCAAAATTCAGCACTAATCTGTATTATAAAATATCCGACCCATCAATAGCTCTTATCAAAACTCATTCTAAAACATAATCACAACTTCAGTTGTCATCCATGGTATCCCCTTCTCGTACAGTGTATATTTAAAGTTGTATGTATGTAAAACTTGTTCAGTTGTTTATAGATGTTCTTTATTAACTGTTCTGATAGTTGTAATGTCTTTTTTTCTTTCTCCTATTCCTTTTTTTGTCGTTTTCTCTATGTACTCGGTCTCTGTGTACTTTTCAACTTTTGTGTTGTATGACGTGTTATAAGTAAATAAATATATATATAGAGAGAGGATAATATAATGTGTAATCTTGTTCCTGCTGACATGGCCATTGATTCAATGCGAGATCAATTCGGTACAAATTCTGAGAATTCGAGGCTCCATCGCTCTGTCTCAGTTAATTATGGATAATTATCTATATTAGAGCAATTTAAAAGCCGATTTGATCAAGTGTAGTCTTTAGACATCTTTAGGGCTAAGTCCCAAAGCGCTTAATTGATTCTTAACTTATCACAACATTACTTTCTCAAAATAGGGATTAATACATAACAGTCAAAAAAAGCTTTACCGTCGAATTTAAACTAATTTCTGTTGGAGCAAATTCTATTAACTCCATTCTAAAATGGGCTTACTGGCACTTCACAATATTAAGTAACATAAGTGCACACAAAAAAACACAATATACGTAAAAAATACGCAAACAGATGCAATTTCTTCCCTCAGATGATTTGTGCTCTAACTTAAAACAAAGAGTGGAATTTCTTCGCAATTTTACCTACTGAAAGGTTCAGGTTCGCCCCCGAAAGGTTTTTTTTTATGTTCAACAGCTTTAAAATGTGCAAAGAAATGTCGAAGCATAATGATGTTATACGTACATCTAGAATAGCCTAATATATTTCGTTAAAAATGATAGTTCAATAGGCATAAATCCTTTTATTTGACAGTTAAACAAGCACAAATCTCTAGATATTTCGGTCACAAATACAGTCGCCGTCTTCAGCAGATAAACTATTTTTTTCCTATCACTACCATAGCTCTTTATCTACTTTTATTATTAATAAGATGATTTCAAGTCTCGAATCGTAAACCTCGTTCAAACTCTTCTCCTTTAATAGTGCCTAAATGTAAACTGAATTTAGTCCAAGATGGCACAATCTTCCTCTTACATTGTAAAAGAAAATGTTGTTGATTTTGTTTGTTTACGTGTCTCTAATGAATATTATATATTTATATAATTGTTTGGTCACATTATCTCCATACATATGACGTAGATATTTTCGTATATCACACTGCCTTTCTATGACGTACAAATAACATTTAAATAGGGATAAATCCTTTTTTTGACAGTAAAACAAACAAAAATTTCTGGATATTTCGGTCACATATTCTCTGGACTTCCGCAGATAAACTAGTTCATTGAACTGTTGTTTGTACGTTATGGAATGTCAGTGTAGTCTTTGGAAATACCTAATATAGCACTATATATATATCTAATGAAATAAAGAGCTAATTCTCCCTTTAAGAATCATCTCAAGACATACGCTTCGAACTAAATCTTTTGAAAGCACGCAAAATGTTCACGAATCTAGATACTAATATGGAAATTGCCTTTTTTCTACATACAGTAAAATCCAAGTTCGTAAGTACAAGTTTAAATTAAATATAGCTAAACTAATAATTGTAGTTAAATTTAATATCTTAAGATCTATTTTCCTATAAGTGTTCGTTCAATGTCCTTTCTTGAAATTGAATCTTGAATCTTCTCTCAGTCAGTAAAGTAGTCCAATTAATTAAGGTTTGTGTTCCCTGCAGTGGGGGATCCAGGTGGGGAGCTCCCCCTCCCCTCTAACGCAGTGACCGATGCGGGGTTGGGGTTTGAACCACTCGCTCCGGTTGGGGTTGGGACACTGTAACACTTTAAACGTTTTTTTTTGTAGTTGGTTTTTAATATTTGAGTTATAAATAAGTTTTTAATTGTTAAGACTGTTTCTTTTTCTAAACAAGCTCGAAACAAAGTTTCAGTTACTTCGTGTGGTCTCTGTTATATTTTACTTATGACGCATACCACCTAAAAATATTTAATTAAATTTAGATTTATCACGAGAATATGTCCGTATTACCACAAAAGCCGACTGGGAGGTGAAAATCTTCCTTTCGTATTAAATGAATTTTAAAAAACAAGTTTTTTCAACCGAAAGTAAGGAGCAACGTTAAAGCTAAAAACGGACAGAAATTATTACGTAGTATATGAGGGGGTTGATCCCTCCTCAGTACCTTATTCTTTGCGCTAAAGTTTGACTTTTTGTTCCAATTATTTAAGAATGACTTCTGATCACAGTTTATAGAATTAGCAGTATGATCATACCCTATCTCACCCATTATAAAAACCCGGACCAAGGTGCGAGTGCTCCAGAGAACGTTTTTGCAGATATACTGTAAACATAAGCGGCATTAGATCTTTTCACGGGTAGACAAGTCAGATTTCTCTAGGACATGAAACAAGTGGAAACCCGCTATTACGAATAATGCACTTTGTAACCATTTCTCATTGATTGACGGAAACAGACTAACCCGCTAATGTAGAAATAAGTGGGAGGAGCTTTTTGTTCGTACCGAGAATGAAGACCAGAAATGATCTGCGATAAACTTACTGGATAATTCTATAAACTGTGCTCCTGATACACAAGGATCGTTTAATTAGAACAATAAGCTTTTTACAAATTCAAAATATACTAGCGTAAAGAGCGACGTTCTGAGGATGGGGGCAACCCCCTCATATACGTAATAATTTCTGTTAGTTTTTAGTTTTAACGTTGCTCCTTACTTTCAGTTGAAAAAACTTGTTTTTTTTAAAATTCAATTTCTGATAGTTTTTTTAATTAATAGTGGGAAATCCGGCTCCCCTCCCATGGAAAATTCCCTTCCCCAGCGAAAATTGGGTGGTCGAGTCATCCTCAAAGACATAGTTATTAGTATCTTTCGACCATGCTGAAGAAAATGGCTATTTCAAAATTTGATCAGATAGTTTTGGGTAAAATAGGGGGAGGGAGGGGAGTGGCTGCCCTCCGATATTTTCGATCACTAAAAATGGCACTAGAATTTTTGATATCCGGTTAAATGAGCCCCCTCCCGATCTTCTAGGATCAATGGTTCGTTACGATCACCCCTGGAAAAAAAAATTTAAACAAATAAACACGCATCTGTGATCTTGCTTCTGGCAACAAATTTCAAATTCCATTTTTGTTTGTTTATAAGAGCTTGAAACCTCTACAGTAGGGTTCTCTGATATTCTGTGATATTCTGTGGTGTGATTTTCATTAAGATCACTTGATTTCTTAGGGATCAATCAATCAATCAATCATTTTATTAATACTAAACTCTATTACAAACGCAAAGAAAAATTATTTGGCCCAAGAAGCTTGGCTTATTGTGGGCCTTACAACACAATAATAAAGCACTAAAATAACCATAAATATTACACTAAATCAAACAATATATATGAAATAAAGATTAAAGAGAATAAACACTACCATACAGTAAAAAAAAAAAAAATATATATATATATATATATAATAATAACGATATATAAGGGAAAAACACAAAAAGGAAAAACACTAGGAAAAGAGAAAACAGGGAAAATAAACGAAGGAGAGAGAAATTACTAAACTGGAAAGACATGACGAATAACTGCCTTTGCAGACAGAAATAAAGGGACATCCGGTGGGGTTGAATTCCATAATTGAATTGATTTATAAACAGGAGACCTCTGGGCTGCTGTAGATGAACGTTTGGGCAAAATAAGTCTACGAGAAGAACTACGTAAAAAAGTAGAGTCCTACGTAAAAAAGTAAAACCTGAGCCTGTCCGTGAAAAAAATTGCTGCAGAGGCGGTGGAAGTGTACCTAGAAAAGCAGAATGCGCTAAATAAAGAGTACTTTTACCCACAATACGATCCAGCGGAGCTATTCCAGTATTATTATACAGGCCAAACGAGGGGTAAAGCCAAGGGAAAAGAAAAGTAGCCTTCACTGCCCTATTTTGGGCTCTTTCAAATGAACAGATAATATATTTATTAGTATTATCCCATACAGAGCAGCAATAAGAAAGGGAGGGAAAAATAAAAGCTCAACAAAGAGAAAGCATAACATCTTGGGCAAGAAATGAATTAAACCGGTGCAGCATTGAAGAATGGTGGAGGATGAGGGAACGGGTTTGATTTATATGAGGTTTAAAAGAGAGGAAACAGTCAAGATACACACCTAGAAATTTCACCATAGCAGCTTGCGGTATAACATCATTCCCATAAGTCAGGATGATTGGCTCCCTTACGTCTCTCATACGATAAGGGGTTCTGAAGTGTAAAATGGCACTATTTTGGCTTTTGAGTCATACCATTTGACCAGCACCAATCTTTTACTTTATCAAGAAGACCTTGAGCTAGGGAAGTGGCAGATGGCAAGTCCACTGCAGCAATGAAAAAGTTACTGTCATCAGCAAAAAGAATAGGATGCACAAGGGGATGAAGACCATCAACGAGATCATTAATGTAAATTAAAAACAAAAGTGGTCCAAGCACAGAGCCCTGTGGGACACCCTTCAGTATAGGCAAAGTAGTGGAAGAATTACCATTAACTGAAACATACTGAGATCTTCCCGACAGATAAGACCTTAACTATTCTAGTGGGACTCCATGTACTCCAAATGAAGATAGTTTAGACAAAAGAGCAGAGTGGTCAACCATATCAGAGGCCTTTGAAAAGTCAAGAAATAGACCCAAAACACACAAGCCCCTGTCCAAGTTAACACACACAAACTCTGTTGTATCTGAAAGTTCATATGAGGTAGAGAAAGTTGGGCGAAAGCCATACTTATGGTTAGTAATGAGATAATTTCCTACAGTCGTATCTGCACTAAAAAAAATGAAGAGAGTGTACGAGACACTACTCTTTCAACAACCTTAGAGATGACAGGAAGAAGGGAAATGGGTCTATAATTTGAAATTAGAGATGAATTACCTTTTTTATGTAAAGGTAAAACATCAGCAACTTTAAATAAATGAGGGAAAACACCAGAAGAAAGAGAGGTTAGTTATGTGTGAGATGGGGTTAGAAACAAACTGACCAATTTTTTTACGAACATTATTACTCAAACCAAAATCATCAACTAAAGAGCTACTTGGAAGTTGGGAAATAATACTATAAATCTCAATGTCACTGCATGGGGAAAGAAAAAATGACGTTTCTGCTATGGGAAAACTACTTATTCTACTGTTGGGTTGAATGGAAACTGAAGGAAGAGCGTTGAAATACGAACTGAAGGCGTTTGCTGGAGATCTTTTGTCTACAATAGATCCATCAGCATTCCTGTAATGACATAGGGGGGGGAGTTTCCTGCGAGAAATAGCTTCATTAACTACATTCCAAACCTTTCGCAAGTTCCCCTTACACTCATCAATTCGACGCGAAAAATAGAGCGCTTTTAGCTGCACGTACTGAAATCGTAAGTACATTTTTATAATGTTTATACTTCAAACGATCATTCCGTGTTTTACTTTTACATGCAACCTTAATCAGAGACGCCTTCATATGTTTAGCATTAATTAGACCTTTATACATCCATGGGCGTTTGGGCTTAGAAGTTCTTTGTTTCTTCCTCGGAGGAATATGTTTATCCAACAGAGCTCCCATACAACGCACAAATAAACTTATTGCAGATTCAACATCATTAGCTTCAAGAACACTAGACCAATCATTACTCTGAAGACTAAAAATTAAATTAGAAATTTCTTTATCTGTAAAAGTTCTAAAAGAAGACTCACCTTCCTCATTCACAGCAATCTCAGTTTTAGGCACAAAAAGGGATAGATAAATAGGGAAGTGATCAGACAGATCAGTGAAAACAAGACCAGAAGTAAACTTCAATTTTGGAGAATGAGAAATGAAAATATTATCTATCAAAGTGGCAGAATTTCTTGTAGGATCAACACGAGAAGGAAAAAAAATTGAAGGAAGCAGCCCATAAGAAGAAAGCATATTAAAGAGATGAACACATTCATCAGTTGATCCAACATTTAACGTATTATAATTAAGATCTCCCGAAACACAAATATGTTTTTTAGAGAAAGTCCCCAAACCAGGAAGATGTTCAAGCAAATCACAGAACAGATGTGTTGGAAAAGGAGGGGCTTATAAAACAAACAAACAGTATCACATGCAAACTGGCTTTTCAGATCAATGACAAGAGAATAAACAGTCCTACTATTAGACACTACTGAAGTAAACAAGGATTCAAGGTCATACCGTCTACTAAATTTAATATCAGATTTTATAAATAAAGAAATGTCCCTGAGCACTTTGTTACCAAAGGCAGGCTTGCCTGCCTTTTCCACTGGACTGGTAGGCAGGCTAAACCAGTTCTTCAGACAAATTCAATTTAACGAGAAGGTTAATGATGCCAGATATTACACTTAAACAATATAGATTCCAATGTGCTTCTTAATTTTTGAATTTTTTGCCACTTTTGATGGGTAATATTAAACTTCATGAATTGTATATATTTTGAATAAGCATCAAAATTCGATTCTTTTGGTTTATCTATTATTATTTCGGTTGCTAACAGGGCTGAAAAACATTATATTTAAACTTCTTTTTACTGTAAAAGATTGTTTTCGAGTCTTGCTATGGCAGAGAGATGAAGGAATTGATATCATTACTTTTTTTGACTGTCGTAAAATTTGCGTTTGCTTTTTTTGCGGAGCGGGGTGATTTTTAGAACATTGTTGTTTTTTCAAGGAATGTGTATAATAGAAAGTAAACGCATGAGAAGTGCAAAGATATTATTAATTCTCATTTTGGATTTGGATTGGTAAATATTGGCCACTTTACTGCCTATTTTCACCTAATTAAATCTCTGCGTTATATGATATACTGGTATCACCACCTCTGTTCACCCTAGAACATCAAAATAAAGGTCAAACTCTTTAGAATTATCTGAACTTCAATAAAGGTCCATATAAGTATTCACTTAGAACTAAGTATATGATCCGAAAAACTCTTTCAAAGGTCAGAGTAATCATTTAAGAAAAATAGATTTTTCAAAAATTGTTTATAAAAGAAGGCAAATAAATATGTGTTTATTTTTTTCATCTAGCCGGTATAGATGGGTCTCTGAATTTCCAGTTTAAATCAGTAGAATGGCATCAATTTTTTTTCAAACATTTACCAATGAAATGTTATAAAAAAAATAGGAAATTTACCACTTGGGTTCACCACGGAAACGGAATGCAACTACAATATTACTTTAGAATTTCTCACCTTCTCATTACCAACCAGTCACAAAACATAGTTATGTTTATGTATAGGAACTGCATATATTTGTCCGTAAAATTCTATATACTGTTACATATATAGCTGAATATTTTTGTACTTATTTTGGTACATGCCATCCTATCATATTTCCGCGACTAGTTGTCTATAAATCAAAGTTTTTTTTCGAGATAGTTTTCTTACTTAATGCTAAATTTGGACCGAATATAAAATTGTTATTTTTGTGCTTAACAGACACATCGAAATTTAAACCTTTGAATTGAATATGTAGAAATAAAAAAAAAAAAAAAATAATTGAAAATCTACCACAGCTTGAAACCCGGAGAATTCAAATCACCAATCATACCTATCAAATACATAAATAACAAACACATAATATTTTTAAGTATTTTGGCTCATATACTTAGTTTGAAGCACACATCTACATGCATCTTTATTAGAGTTCATGTTTTTCTGACGATTTTGGTCTTTATTCAAATATTTTAGGATGAATAGAAGAGAAAATACTAACAAAGAGCTTTAAAGTGACAAGACTCTAGACTCACAGGACTAGCCATTGTAAACATTCACCGAAATATTCAGGTAGACACCGACCGTGTAATAAACAGATATGGCGGGAGTAGAAAGAAAAAAATAGACTTTTTTTTATAAAATTGTGAATTCTGTAATTTAAGGACAATATATCGAACTTTAAAACGTGGAAAGATACACTATATTTTTATGAAAAGTGAAATTATGATTAGTAAATTTTTGAGATTTCGTCAAAGTTGGCACTGTTTACTAAAACACTATTTTTAAAAAGAAATAGTGATTAGTTAGTTTTTTATTGCCTATGCTTAAAACCTTTGTTTCAAATGTTCTCTATTTATTTCTATTTTCTACCTCTTTGTTCTATGTTTCGTTTTACACCCTTAATTGAACTAGTATTTAATGTTAATCTTTTACACATATACGATTGTATCTTAATCCTCATTTCCTACTCTTCATTATCATCATAATTATTAAGCGATGCCATATAGTTAGGTGACATACAAAATAGGTTAACCTTTACAAATAGTCACAAAGAATGTATGACTCCAAAAGATGGTTCAAGACCATTTTTTTTGACACTACAAAGCTTAAATAACTCGCTATAGTGGTCAGAAGCACAAAGGCTAACAATTATGCAGAAAATATTAAATATGAATTTTTTTTTGTAGATGGTGAACAGCTTTTTATTTTTTTTTATGGCTGGGTGATTTTTGTAACTTACCATTTTTTGTTTCAATATTTTTACACCGTTTTAACTTCAACAGATTTATAAGAACTTTAATCTTCACCAGATTTTAAATTCGATTTACGACTATTTCACTACCTACCTACGACGTATAATTGTTGAGGTTCCCTTTAAATTTCTGATGTTTCTTTGTTTATAAAAACCTTATATACGCTCAGGGCATAACTTACAACCTTAGCCCTGCCGGCTGTGTTACAACCTTAGCCCCTGACGGCTGTGGGGGGGTTGTCATACTCCAAGACATGGCTTCTAGACCCTTCAACTACGTCCAACAAAATGGCTATATCAAAATGGTGATCGGAAGTGTTTGGGGAAATGATGGTTGTGTGGGGGGGGGGGTATTCGCCCTCCGATCGATTTTGACTATTAATAAGGTCGCTAGCTCTCTCAATTCCCAATTGAATGAGCCCTTTTTGAAGTTTCTACGACAACGCTTTCTACAAAAAACCTTATATGTCCCTAGGGCATAACTTACATCCTTTGTCCTGGGGGTTGTAGGGGGTTTACTATCCTCAAAGACATAATTTTTGGACCTTTAAACTACGATGAACAAAATGACTATCTCAAAATTTTGATTGAATGTGTTCGGGGAAGTGGTGGGCGTGAGAGGGGGGTTAGTTGCCCTCCAAACACTACTATTAAAAAGGGCACTAGCCCTTTCAATTTCCAATTAAATAAGCCCTTTTTGAAGCTTCTAAGACAACGCTGTCTATACAAACCTTATATGCCCTCCAATCACTTTCGACTATTAAAAAGGGCACTAGCCCTTTCAATTTCTAATCGAATGAGCCCTTTTCGAGGTTTCTACGACAACTCCTTAGATACGAAGTACCCTGGTCTAAAACCAACCAAAAAATAAATAAATAATACATTGTGCCAACATCGTTCTTTACTTAGGCAGCGCTATTGCGCTGTTTATGATTTCTTTCTTTCTTTTCTCATATTTATTGGGTGCTTCCATAAAGGTTCTGAAATACTGTTCATTTTATTTACCGTCATTTTTTTACTGACTTTTTTGCTTACCGTAAGTGATGATTTTGATGAAAAATAACGTAAAATCCACGATTTGAATTTCTGGACTCTTTTAAGTTTAAATTTGTGGAATAATTGTTCGTTTTCTTATATAATTTTTCTGTAAGAAAATGTTTGTTCTTCTTCTTTAGTAAATCGTTCTCAGGTGCATTGTTCTTTTTTAAAACGTGTTTAGTCTCAAAGTGGTTTAGTCCTTAGAAAGAACTTCTTTCAGTTTATTTGATTCAAAAGTATATGAAGTAAATATAAGTGAAACTATAGATGAATATCAAATGTGACAGGTTAGGAAAATAATTAAAAAATTTACCCTAGACTAGTTGAGTAGCTTGAGTTATACTCCTCATTTTCGACAGATGTTATGGAATTTTTAAAATAAATTTATTACTTTAGGCCAAGAAGAATAAGAAACTTTAATTTTCATCAAAGTAAAGTTTATCTGTGAAATTTATCTTTATGCCCGTGCCACATCATAGTCACATCTATCGATAAAGAAAGCCAAATATCATGAATGACAATGCAGTTTTCTTTATTTTAGCGTCACACTTGTATTTAAAAAGCGACAAATTAAAATTGCAAGAAATTCGTTTAAAGAGTTTGCGCCAACAGTAATTTGTGTCAAACCATTCTCTACTAATACTGTCTTCTTAAGTTTTGTCAGATTCCTCTCCCAGATAGGAAAACCGCTATTCTAAGTTTCCATCTTTTCTAGTTTTAAAAATCATGCCTTAAACCTTGACTCTGATTGGTCAGTCAAGAAATTTATGTTTGAAAGTTGAACAATGTTCAACTCAAGAAATTACGAACGACGAACGTAGTCTGCGCTGTAGTCGCGCGTAATTTTGATTTTTATCGACGAGTGTGACTGAAATGTGGCAGGGGCATTAGTCAGATGATTTTTCAATAACAGTACTGTGATCAGAGATAATTCTAAAGAAAGGGGGAACCAAAAGTAATTAGTTGGCATGACTGCTAAATTAGAACCTCACCAATTTAGTATATAGGATCGAGAAGTGTCAGCAGGACGACACGGAATATTTATTTCTGGGGGGGGGGGCTCGGAAGGAGTAAATGCAAAGAAAACGAGCAAAAAGGGGAAAGACGGAATGATCGTGAAGAAAGTTTGTCTCTATCTCAGTGAAACAATAATCCAATGAACCCCCACCTCTTCTTCAACTGATTTTTGCTACTTAATGTGCGAGGTTTAATGTGTCAGACTTTGAATTTAAATTTTACACCATTAGAAAGAAATCGGTTAGTTTTTTTTTCAAACGAAAGTGAAGTGTGACATTCAAACTTAAAACGAGCTGAAGTAAACCTATATATTAGAGAGCTAACTGTAAAAACTACGATTTCCGCAATAAAAGGAGAGCTGTTACCCCCCCCCCCCTCCCTGGTATCCATATTACACGCGTGGCCCAAAACAACTGAAAATGAAGTGAGGCTAGAGATGGGGGGGGGGGTTTCCAAATTTTAATAATCCGAACAACCTTTCACAGAAAGTTTGAAAATGGCGCAATTTCGGAAGTTTCACATTGAACCAACTAGCTGTCCCGGAACTTCTGCTGGGTATTAATTGTCTCTATTCGGACTAAAGTTGCTCTTTTGATGCATAAAGTGGTTGTAATCGGTTAGTCACTATGACTCAATCTCTTTTGCTGCCTAAAAGGTTTCTAGAATTTTAAATTCTGGTTTGAGTGGATCCCTGTCCTGTTACTGTACAGTTACTGATTCGATCCGATTACCACATGTAAAAAAAGGACGCATTCATGACCACTTGGGAACTTTTCGAATTGGTCGAAATCGGGTTGTTTTTGTGGCATAATTTCTTTTGTTACTTAAAAGAATTCTGCAGCTTCAAGCTGTCGTTTCAATGCACCCCTGTCCTGATATTTTACAACCCTGTTTTCGATGCAATCCCCACAGGTAAAAAAATAGAAGCATTCATGACCATTTTGGGAACTACTCAAAGTGGTAGAAATTGGGTAGTCGCTGTGGTTTTATTTTTTACTGCCTAAATTATTTCTAGAGCTTCAAATTCTTGTTTGAATGGACCCCTGTTCTGATACTATACAACCATTGATTGGATGTGATTGCCACAGGTAAAAAAAAAGAAACATCCATGACCATCTTGGGAAAATATGGAAAACAAAAGTTTCATGTTTTATATTTGGAAGCTTAAAAATTCTGTTCTGAGTTTGTGAGAAATGACGAATTTGGTTTCGTCGTAATTTTATTGGCCTTTCTCAACAATTAATCTCTAAAATATTAAACAATTAGCCTGACAGCCTATCTGACAACAGGCATTAAAAAGAAATCAATTACTATAGTGTATACTGTTTTGCGAGAACCAGAGAAAAAATGGTTTTCCTCCTCCCTCCCTTCAGAAAAACAAGAAAACTTCTGCCTGAAAATTTCAAATCGATCCCCGAACTGTGAAATAAAACGAAGCATGCTTGCCAAACTGCCAAAAAATTTCCTCCTATTCACTTGGCAATTTTTATAATGAGATATAGTTGCTTGCGTTAGGCAAGCAATCCAATTTCTCTTGTGAGCATTGAAAAAATCCAACTGACTGATTTGATTGGAGCTCTCTGGTAAAACTGTTCTGTTTCTATAGAATCACTTCATAGTTTTAAGGTCAGCCATTGGCTGGTTCGCATCTTACCGATACTTTAAACTCTTGATTTTTTTTTATGGAGAAAAAACACCGTGGAACAGTCGTGACATTGTTTTTGTTAATTATTTTTTAGTATGGAGGATTAATCGGGCTCAAGTCATTTCAGTTAATGACTGCAGGAATCAAGTACAAGGGATGTTTTAAGTAGTTTGATTATATATATTATATTTAACAACTAAATAAGAGACGTAGTATTGAGTAGCGTGGACGTAAGATCATGGACAAAAAACAACGAAAAAAACTCCATAATCATTTGTTTAAAATACGAAATATTTTTTAGGAAAAAGTTTGGGGTATTGCATACGAGATTGCTGAAGAAGACGGAGAAACAGTTAGAAATCATCTAGACTACAGGGAAAAAGGTGGCTATCAAAGATATCTTGTAGACTTTTACCCAGAAGACGGGAATCTACCATTCCCACTTGAAATTTACTTAGGAACTACTGACAATCCATTCTTTATTGGACCATCTACTGTAGAAGAAGTAGCAGAAGTTATTGTGAAAGCTAAAGGACCTTCTGGTGAAAATACAGAATACCTCTTTGGTTTAGCCAGGGCTCTTCGTGAGCTAGGACCAGACGCTAGGGATCATTACGTTTTTGAATTAGAAGAGGTCGTTATCAGATTAAGTAGTAGAAACACATTGATTTAAATGGCATTGAAGAAAGCTGGAAAGATCATCGTTGGTAGTGCTGTTGGTGGTGGGATTTTATATGCTGTTCATACTAATGACTATGATTTAAATTCACTTGGCGTTGTGCGGTTTGGCAGAGCAGCAGTTTGCGTAAGTATTTATACATGTATATATCCCTCTTTCGTTTTTTCTCCGTCCCTTACTTTTACTCTGAGTTCTACTTAAGGGATCTTAAGCTGGTTTCGTACTATGCTGGTTTCGTACCATCCCACTTCCTATCGCTCTGTTTCCTTTTATTTTCATTATTGTTTAAATTTATTTATTTTGTTAAATTTGACAGTACTTGGTAATTGTATTCACATTAGCGTGATTAGCTATCGGTCGTCATAGAGACCCCTCTCTCCCCCCCTCTTTCGCTTTCTTTCTCTCTCTTTTCTTGGAATCTTAGTTTCGGGCTCCCTATGGTATATATATATATATATATATATATATATATATATATATATATATATATATATATATATATATATATATATATATATATATATATATATATATATATATATATATATATATATATATATATATATATATATATATATATATATATATATATATATATATATATACTATATATATATGTATATATATATATATATATATATATATATATATATATATATATATATATATATATTTATATATTTATTGTATGTTTAATTTACAGGTATCTAAAGTTGCCTGGGATTATAATCGTACTCTTTACTCAGGAAATTTGGATTCTAATTCGAAGGAATATTTGATGGAAAAATCGAAGGTAACTAACAAGTACTATTTCAGCTTTTCAACAGTGTTTAAATAAAATTTTTAGTAAAAATTAAGTTTAAATTGAAAGAATATTAATTTATGTAAGGAATGAGATTCCGCCCCTTCTTCAACACTTATCGTAAATGCTAAACTGTAGCCCGATTTGAGCTAAGTCAAACAAACAAAACAAAATATAATTTTAGGATTTAATGATCAAATGATGATTAAATAATAAGATTAAATGATAGGAAATATTAAATGATGTGATTGAACAGAAGAATTATTATATCTGAAGCAAAATAAAGAAATGCAACTTTGAGCTACAAAAAAATCTTGCAAGTGTTGCAAATACTTCCTTTGCATCCAGGTTGAATTCATCTCACTTCAGCAACCAATCTTTAAAAAACTCGCTCTTTACAAAAAGGAAAAATGCAATTTAGTTGATAGTTAAATTGAAAAAACTAAATTTGAATTGAAAAAAATATTTAAATTGTTGTATGTTCATGTATGTCTATACTTTGGATCGATTTTTTGTCCCTTTTTTGTATCTATTTTAAATATGTGTTGAAAGTATAGTAAATATTTAGTAATATAGCAAGTATATAGTAAAATAACCCTCAAAAGTGTTTGATTGGTTATACTAATCTCTGAATAAGTTACCATACCCTCTCCCTCTGAGGAAATTTCTTACTTAATCTTTGCCATAGTTAAGACCTTTGTGATTTTGTCAAGTTTGATCTCTGATTATGGATAGTCACTGACCTTGCCTGAACTTGCTCTCTGCAAAGGTTTTTTTAACCTTCAGAAGCTCGTGTGACCTTGTTTTAGCTTGTTTTCCACAAAGGTGCATGCAACACTGAAAAGGCCATATTTCTGGAATCTGGTGTGTTTCAGAATTTTCCAAATATCTTATTTTCAGGGGGTGGGCTTTGATTACGCATCTTTCCAAAATGATACACTTTTTAAGGCAGATACTATTATTGGAACAAAGCCTTTGCTATTTTAACGTTCATCAGTTAATTTTCTTGGAGGGGGGGGATTTGGATTTTAGATATTTTTTATATCCTTGATATTTGTTTAAGTTGGTTCGTGGCAGATACTTTTATTAGAAAATAATGGATATTTTTAGAGTTATATGTAAAATATTAGAACCATAATAAAACAGTTTTGTTTGGGGGGAGGAGGGGAGTAGTGGATTTTGGATTTTTTTTTTCAAGACTATTGATTATTTTCCGAATTTTGTTTTAGGCAGACCCTGCTATTCGAACATAGTCTGCGGTTATTGTAACTGCATATACAGTATTTGAACTATAATAACTCAATGATTTTTGTTTGAGAGGTTGGGAGGCACATATATTTTGCATTGTTTTAAGGTAATTTATTTCTTATTTTTGGGTTTCTATTAAAAAAGGTACTACTAGTAAAACATACCCTGCGTATATACGGTTATACATTGCTTTCAGATCATACAAAAAAACTAACACACAAAAAACCTTTTTTCACATTATATAAATATGTATTTTATAAGCTTTTTGTATTCTTTTTCTACCTATTATTTTAATACTTGTGTTTTTTACAAAGAGGTTCAAGAACTCTTTGCAAAATGTTTTCGGGAAGTTACTACAAACTTACTACAAGTTTTTCAAAAAAATTTCACATAATTCGCATGTGTCTGTGTTTCGTATTTGCTAAAATCACTACCTAATGTACGCTTTTTCTCTTACGCTGTTAATATTTTCTTTTATTGCGACTATTCTTAATTTTGTGTATATTCGTCCTATTATACGGGTCTATAAGCGTTCTGTGGAAATGTGGAATATTCCAGTATTTATTATGATTCTGTTCCAAAATTGTTCATGTAAATCGCCTGTTTTTGTCTCCCCACCCAACAAATAACTTCCTCTGTATATGTTTTTCTTACGTCACTATGCGTGTTATTTTATTGCGCCCATCAACTCTTTATTTTCTTTTGCCAATCAACTCTCATATTTATATTCCTCCCATATAACCATTATTAAGCGTTGAATGATTGTTGAAACTCTCTACATTTTACGATATTTTAAAAGGTTTTATTATTTTTTTTTCTAATTTCTTCCATCCGCAAAATAAATTCCAATATACTCACTTTCCTTGTGTGGTTTCAAGTTTCTTTTTGTGCCACGATTTTTAGTGTTCTTTTTTGTGTCGTTTCCTCCTCTTATTTATCTTTTGGCATAAATAGGTTCATAGACGTTCTGCAGAAAGACTGTTGGAATTATGCAAAGTGAATGGTGGCGCTTTCATCAAAGTAGGTCAACATATAGGAGCTTTGGAGTATTTGTTGCCAATAGAGTATGTGGAGACTATGAGAGTTCTCCACAGCAAGGCTCCACAAAGCCGTCTAGACGATATAATGAAAGTTTTGAGGACAGATTTAAATAAAGAGGTAAGGAAAATCATAATAAAATAATGGAACGTAAGTATTAACTGCAATAGTTGTAAGACAATTTCTAATTCTGGCCTGATTGTTGGACATGATCAGAAGAAGCTGTTGAAGCTCATATGCAGCTATGAATGATCAGTCACTAATTCTTCAGTTAAGCGATATTTTGACTGGTCGTTTGATGACTAAAAAACTAAAGTAATCGGGTTAACGACGCTTCTTGACTACTAAGGTCCCTGCGTCGGCTGTTGCAGCAGCAATTGCCGTTGCAGGCCGTTGCAGCGGCAGTGCGTTACAGCAGCAATGTTAGATCTCTGGGTCCCGTATTAACAAGCTGAGATCAAACCCACTGCACCACTGCAACACTTGTTTGATGAGTCTCAGGCCTTTTGATATTAAATTATCTGCCAAAACATCAGCCAGAAAATAAAAGCACTGACTATCCCGAAAATAATAACCAAAAATACGAAAGACAACACAGAAGAAATACAGAACTAAAATAAGTCAGGCCGGCTCATCTTTGAAGAGGCTGAAGTTGAAGCAAATTTTGTTTTTAGGATCGAATTGATTTGTCCAGAGGAATAGTATCATCAACTCTGTTTTTTTTTCAATTTACTCTCAGAACTTTTGCCTCCCATATTTAAAGGTAACTGCTAACATTCTAACTCAAATTTGTGAAAGAAAAGAAGGAAAAACAATGTTTAAAAGGAAAAAATAAACAATGAAGCAAAGAGCTCCAAAATACAGAAGCAACTGCAAGAATCTATTTTGGATTCTTGCAGTTGCTTCTGTATTTTGGAGCTCTTTGCTTCATTGTTTATTTTTTCCTTTTAAACATTGTTTTTCCTTCTTTTCTTTCACAAATTTGAGTTAGAATGTTAGCAGTTACCTTTAAATATGGGAGGCAAAAGTTCTGAAGGGCTACATCAAGTTGTCCATAAAATATGAAAAATCTGCTGGAGCCTAAATGTCAAGTTGCTATTATTATTATTATTACTATGAGTGGGCTCATGAAACTGAGCCGAGGCTCAGGTTAGCCTCGAATGAGATTGATGAGTGCGAAGGTTAGCATTGCCTTCACTACCTGAAAAATCCTTTTTATTGTGGAGGGACTAATGTTTAATTTCCCTCTTCTTACCATATATTTCACCAACTGTCGGACATAACCTTCCCTAACTATGTCTTCCATCTTATGAAACTGGCATCTAGTCATGGCCGGACCTGCTTCTATTAAGCCTCATCTTGATTGACATCATTTACCTTGCCTGCAGCAGGCCTCACTTCGACTGGATAGTCAATCATGGCCTTCGAAATTTTCGAAGGCTATCCAATCATTGTTGGCTGTCGAAAAACGATCCATCTACAAAAAAATGCTGGTGGTAGGGTGAATGATACCACTTAAAACAAGTCTCTAGATGCCATTCTTGCTCTCATGGTCATCTCTAATTTACGGCAAATTAAAGAATCAGCTAATCCTGTTTGGGGGAAATGATTCTGAAAGTCCTGTTTGGGGGAGATAACTTCGAAAATCCTGTTTGGGGGAGATGACTCCAGAAATCCTGTTTGGGGGAGATGATTCTGAAAATCCTGTTTGGTGGAGATAATTCCGAAATCCTGTTTGGTGGAGATGACTTCGAAAATCCTGTTTGGGGGAGACGACTCCGAAAATCCTGTTTAGGGGAGATGATTCTGAAAATCCTGTTTGGGGAAGATGACTCCGAAAACCCTGTTTGGAGGAGGTGACTCCGGAAATCCTGTTTGGGGAGATGATTCCGAAAATCCTGTTTGGGGGAGATGACTCCGAAATCCTGTTTGGGGAAGATGACTCTGGAAATCCTGTTTAAGGGAGATGACTCCGAAAATCCTGTTCGGGGGAGATAACTCCGAAAATTGCCTCTGCCTAGAATGGTTTTAGTAACTATTCATGTTTCAAATCTATGAAGTCGTAAAATTGTAAAGATGCATATATTCGTAATACTTCCAAGACGGGGTTGATTTTTTTTATACTTTATTTCTGTTTTATTTTCTCTATTTGGATACTCTGTTCTTTATTTTTTTGTACACTATTTATATACAATGGAACATATGGGGAAAGGAGACTATGAGAGTATCCATATTAAGACTCCGCAAAGCCGTCTTGTAAGACCTTCTTCTCGATGTGTAGTAGTCCTATTTATTTCTTCAACTTTTTCTCTGTTCGAATTTTTAAGGAGGTGGTTTTGCATAAAATAATCACGAGAATCAAATTTTGAGCGTATCTGAAAGCTCCGTGTTCTTGTTTTTATCCTGGATGAAAACAATTTGTCTTGGATACACAAATTTATTTGAAAATCGTTAATCAAATCTTTTCCCAAATCGTAATTGACGCTTTTAATAAAAAATCTAAAGAACTAAAAAGAGGGAAAGAATCATTTGAAATAAAGAATGAAATACAACAATTTGACAAAAGAAAGAACAGTTAAGAAATAAAAGTCCCCACTTGTTCATAGTCTCCTTAATGGTCTCTTCTCAACTAAACACTTAGAATTTTTTTTTATTTCACTAAGAAGAGAAAACTTGCGTTCATTTTATTATCACAGTAGCTTTCAGTCTAAATATTTTCCAGCCCCCCTCCCCCACCTTTTATGCCTGTATATGGCCCTAGCATGTGGAAAAAGTTCAGCAATTTTGTTGGTTTCAGGCATTTTGTAATTGTTTCTCAATAACAGTTTGCCCATAATGCCAAATAATGCTTATTTGAAAAATAAATAATCAAGCTAGTTTATATGGCCAGGCATCAAGGAAGATCTGGAACACAATCAAATGTGTGAATTTACAGTTTATTTGTTACTTCGGTTTATTATTAGGTTAAACACGAACACACCACTTAATATGCGTTTTTGCGCTAATTCCAAATATGCCAATCGCTATGTTTACAGATGAAGCAGCATATTCTAAACATTAGCTTTCGGACAACAACCTTATATATTTCCCTTGATTCTGTGTTGGATTTTTGCTAACATCTTTCGGACACACCCTTGGTCTTATAGCGAGCTACTGCAGCTAAGATGTGTTTTTGCCGCTCCATCTACCTTCTATTTGATTCAGATTCCTAAAAAGGTTATTAGATGGCAATACTGTAACGTTTCCAGAAAACAAATACAGCTGCACATGCAGGCCCTCTGCTGCCAAATCACCTGTCAACACCATGAAGAATAACAAATTAGTGCTGGCACCTTACAGAACAAACTGATCTAACAATTCGTTCATGCCTTTTTTACTCGTACAGTCGCCCCTAGGACTAGGTATATACAAGACAGTGCCATTAGTCTGTGATTTTCTATCAAGGACAGGGAAAGATGCTTTGAAATAAATGACCATGATGGTTATGATAATGAGAGTTTTCATGGCAGACTCTAATCAATAGGTAAGGGTAGTATCATAGTGTAGAATCAAATATGCTTATTCAGTGTTAAAATAATATGAACCTAGATTCATAATAGTTCAAAACCAGTTGATTATTTTTTATATGCTCCATAAATTCTTGTTTTGAGATCGCAGTAAATTCACCACCATAAATAACTTTAGCTATTTTGACACAGTATACTTGGCAAATTGCCATCTAACTTTTAATAAATTACTAATAAATACAATTACTAAAATTTGATAAATTTTAATAAATTAACAAATCAGCTGTGGTTCTAGAATTTTATTCTTCTTGGTTATAATTTTATGTCCAGAGAAAACGTAATCATGATTGTTTTCAAAAGATTTCATACAGCCAAATATTGCAATATTTCGTCAAAATTGAGGAAACTAAGGTGCAACACTAAAAGTTTATCTCAAAAATGTCGGTTTGATATTTCGTGCAAAATTGTCTTGATTAAATTGTAAATCATCGATTTGTTAGGTTGTAAAACTACAATTTTGAATTATTGTTAAATTATAAAATCATCGATTCGAATTAGGTTAGGGTGTTGAAAATTTGCCTGACTATTGATTATAGGCTCCTATTTTTAGTCGTTTGTCTTTGTCATCTTAAGTCCTACTCATATGTATGCTTAGCTAGGTGTTAATGTTTACATATAATTGTTATCTATCAATCCTAATTTGCTTCCACTTTTATGAGAAGCCTGGATCGGTCCTACGTGATTTTATGAGAAGCCCTGATTGGTCCTAAGTGATTTTATGAGAAGCCCTGGTCCTAAGTGATTGTAAAAGAAATTGATGTCTAGCTTAGCCCTCCCGTCAAAATTTTGCATAGGATGTTCATTGTTTTAGTTTTTTTTCATTTTTATGTTTTTTTTAGTTCATTTGTTAATAAATTGAAAGTTCAACTAGTACTAACTTATACTTGAGGTGGGAACTCAAGTTGTCCGTGAGCTCTTCGTGGCGTAAGGACGGAGCAGGCTGTAGAATTCCACCTGGCGCAGTCATGAGTTAGTGTGATCAAAACTTCTAGCCAGCTTAGGTCTTCCTTTCTTCTGTGTTGACAAAAACCTTTCAATTCACTTGAGGTCTGTCTTCCATTTCCTCGCGGTTCACGGGAGTTCAACCGGCCGCTCTTATCAAGTATATGTAACCCTATCACTCCTTGTCAAATACTCTACGCCATGCCCCTTTGAAAGCTCGTCACTAAACGGACCGAAATGAGATTCGACCGTTTTTTCACTTTAGATTTTTTCGTGTTTTTTCGTTTTGCGAAGTATATGGATCATCTGTCTTCTTGTCACAGAGACTAAAACCTTTGAAATCTTTAAGTTGTTGAAAATCTAAGTTGCTGATTCAGATGTTGCTGTTGCTAGAGGAATAGTGAAGCTTTTTCAAAGTGTCGATCAAGATCGGAATAATTGGTCCCATCTGCTCAAATAATTTTTTTTTTTTTTTTAATGCAGAAGTGTTACAGTGTTGCTTTTTTTTTACATATACTGTTATTTGTACCTTGCATTATCATTTTTTTCCTGGGTGTCCTCTCTTATGCTGTTTTGTTTCAACGTTTTTTTTTAATGAATAGGTAAATATATTTACCCGGCAGCTTCCCATTCAACGGCGGCACCCCTTATGGGTCAAAACTGCCAAAATGAAACAGAGTACTTTTCTTACTCTTTGATTTTGCTCTCTTGTTTTAGCCCGAAGAAATTTTTGAGGCCATTGACCCTGAACCTTTGGGTGCAGCCTCATTGGCCCAAGTTCATAAAGCTAAATTGAAAGATGGCACCACTGTTGCCGTGAAAGTGCAACATCCTCTTGTCAAAGCCCATTCTTTGGTGGATATGAAAACTATGGAGGTAACAGTTCTATCTAATATATGATGCATACATTCATTTTGTTAAATCTACTTATACTAAAATAGTCTATTATTTAATAAATCAGTTAATTATCTAAATAAATAAATCTATTGGCTGTATGCATAAAGCCATAATATCTGCATAAATCCATAATAGTATGCATATGCATAAGTTCATAAAGCCAAATTGAACGATGACACCACTGTTGTCGTGAAAGTGCAACATCCTCTTGTCAAAGCCCATTCTATGGTGGATATGAAAATTATGGAGGTAACAGTTCTATCTAATATATGATGCTTACATTCATTTTGTTATATCTATCTATACTAAAATAGTCTATTATTTAATAAATCAGTTAATTATCTAAATAAATAAATCTATTGGCTGGATGTAATCTATTGGCAATTGTTTGCTGACCTGAGAAATAATTTTTTTTACCCCAATCAGAGACAGAAGGGAACTGAATATTCGCCAAAATATAGCTATTTTTTCAATTAGCTATGTGAAATCCGGGCAAAGCAAAATTCGACTCTTGTTAGTACCTAAGTTGACTGTTCTCTAATAAGCCCTGTTTATATATACTCATCATAATTTCGTATGGTAATATGAAATCCAGCTGCCAATTTCAACTTGAATTCTGTCAGAAACTTAAATAAATCAGATGCAGCTGTTTTTTATATGTTAAAATGAAATTCTGCTGCCTAAATAATATTTGCTTTACGTCAGAGCCTAGATTGACTTTTGATTACACTCATCTGAATTTCATGTAAAGCCATGCCATCCGGATTCCGACGCGAAGTTTGTTACTTGTCCAAAGTTAAGTCTATTGCTCCCTTAGAGCCCTGTTTTCTTAATTTCAGCCGGGAATGACAGCATGAAATCCATCTGCTACAGCGGTATTTGAGCCTAAACTGACTGTTTCTTAATGAGTCGGGTTTGTTTGCGTCCATCAGAGTTTCGTATGACAACAGGAAATCCGGCTTCCGAAGCTAAGTTTTCTTCGCGTCGAAACTAGATTGACTGCTCCCTAAAGAGCCCTGTTTTGTTGATCTTATGGGGGAATCACCTGGCAACATGAATTCCAGCTGCCGAAGCAGCATTTGATTTCTTTCCGAGCATAAACTGACTTCTCCCTAATGTGCCCTGTTTTGATATTTTCATCTGTATTTTATCTGACAACATGGGATTGGCTGGTGAAGTTAAATTCAGCTCCTCTAAGAAACTAAATTGACTGCTCCCCAATGAGCTCCATTTTATGATTTCATCCGAGTTTTATATGACAATATGAAGCCCCATTCCCGAAACACAATCCGATTCTCATCGAAACCTAAATTAACTGCTCCCTAGTAATCTCTGTTTTATTTACTTCATCCAAAAATCATCTGGCAATAGAAAATATGTCTGCCGAAGTGAAATTCAATTCATGCCAGAGCCTAGAACTGCTCTCAAGTGAACCCTGTTTTGATTATATAGGGCTAAAATTCTTTATTTATCCATTATTACCAATAGTATTAAGCCTGGTTTTCTTGTTACGTTTTGCTTTCATTGTTAATTGCTTTCAATCAATCAATTTATTAATACTTAAAACAAAACAATTACAAACGTAAAGTTTATACACGCCCAAGAAGCTCAGCTTGTAAGGGGCCAACAAAACAAAATAAGACACTATCATAAAGCACATAAAAAAAACATACTTATACAAAAAAAAAGGGGAAAAAATTACTATATTGGAAAGACCCGGTGAGAAACTGGCTTTGCAGAAAGAGATAGAGGGACATCAGGAGGGATGGAGTTCCATAGTAAAATAGATTGATAAACAGGAGACATCTGACCTGCTGTCGATGATCGCTTAGGTAAAATGAATCTGTGATCTACCTACCTGACAGAAAGAAAAACTGCTGCAGAGATGGTGGAAGTGTACCTAGAAAAGCAGAATGTGCTAAATAAAGGTAACTTTTACCCACAATACGATCCAGCGGAGCTATTCCGGTATCATTAAAAGGATGAGAGGAAGGGTAAAAACGAAGTAGAGGAAAATTAGCCTTATTGCCCTATTTTGGGCTATTTGAAGTGAGCAGAGAAGAGATTTATTAGTACTACCCCAGACAGAACAGCAATAAGAAAGATAAGGAAAAATAAAAAGCTTAATAAAGGGAAAGCATAACATCTGGGGGAAGAAATGAGTTAACCCTGTATAACATTGAAGATTGGCGGAGGACGAGGGAACGGGTATGAGTTATATGGGGTTTAAAAGAAAGAAAACAGTCAAGATAGACACCAAGAAATTTCACTATAGTAGCTTGCGGTATAATATCATTCCCATAAGTCAGGATGGTTGGCTCCCTTACGTCTCTCATACGATAAGGGGTCCTGAAGTGTACAATGGCGCTTTTTTAGCTGTTGAGAGTCATACCATTTGACCAGCACCAATCTTTTACTTTATCAAGAAGACCTTGAGCTAGGGAAGTGGCAGATGGCAGGTCCTCTGCAGCAATGAAAAAAGTTACTGTCATCAGCAAAAAGAATAGGGTGCACAAGGGGATGAAGACCATCAACAAGATCATTAATATAAATTAAAAACAAAAGTGGTCCAAGCACAGAGCCCTGTGAACACCTTTCAAAATAGGCAAGGAAGAGGAAAAAGTACCATTAACCGAAACATACTGAGATCTCCCTGAGAGGTAAGACCTAAACCATTCAAGTGGGACTCCATGCACTCCAAATGAAGATAATTTAGACAAAAGAACAGAGTGAAGGACCATATCAAATGCCTTTTAAAAGTTAAGAAATCGACACAAAACGTAACAGCCCTTGTCAAGGTGAGCATAGACAAACTCTGTTGCATCTGAAAGCGCAAGCAAATTAGAAAAACTGGAACAAAAGCCATACTGTTAGTTGCCTATGACACAGTATCCAGAAATCATATTAGAACTGAATATAAATGAAGAGAGTCTACAATACACTACTTTTTCAACAACCTTAGAGATTACAGGAAGGAGAAAAATAGTTCTATAGTTTGAAATTAGAGATGAATCACCTTTTTTAAACAAAGGTACAACATTAGCAACCTTAAATAAATGAGGAAAAACACCAGAAGAAAGAGAGAGGTTAGTTATGTGTGAGATGGGGTTAGAAACAAACTGACCAATTTTTTTAAGAAGGTTACAGCTCAAATCAAAACCATCAACTATACGGCTACTTGAAAGCTGAGAAATAATGTTAGAAATTTCGGTATCACTGCATGGGAAAAGGAAAAATGACTTTTCTGCTAAGGGAAAACTACTTAATCTGCTGTAGGGTGGATTAGAAACTGAAGGAAGTGAGGTGAAATACGAATT
Organism: Artemia sp. Qi Xiang Cuo; assembly: GCF_049724085.1. NCBI lineage: Eukaryota > Metazoa > Arthropoda > Branchiopoda > Anostraca > Artemiidae > Artemia > Artemia sp. Qi Xiang Cuo. Next base: position 50,393,224 of record NC_142812.1, read on the forward strand.
GAAGGCGCTTGCTGAAGAATTTTTGTCCACGAAAGATCCATTAGCTTTCCTGTAGCGACAAGGGGGGGGGACTGTTTGAGTTTCTTGCGGGAAAGAGATTCATTAACTAAAGTCCAAACCTTTCGCAAATTCCCCTTACACTCACCAATTTGACGTTAAAAATATAGCTTTTTCGCTGCACGTACAGACGAAGTAAGCACATTTTTATAAAGTTTGTACTTCAAAAGATCATCCTGTGTCTTACTTTTACATGCAGCCTTGAACAGAGACGCCTTCATATGTGAAGCACTGATCAGACCTCTAGACATCCATGGGCGTTTGGGTGTTGTATACCTTGGCCTATTTCTAAGAGGAAAATGCTTATCCAACAGAGCTCCCATATGACATAAAATAAATTAGTTGCACAATCAACATCATTAGCTTCAAGAACACTAGACCAATCATCACTCTGTAGACTATGTATTAAATTAGAAATTTCTTTATCTGTGGAAGTTCTAAAAGAAGACTCACCCCGCTCATCCACAGCAATCTCAGTTTAAGGCACAAAAAGTGAAACAAATAGGGAAGTGATCAGAAAGATCAGTGAAAACAAGACCAGAAGTAAACTTCAAATTAGAAGAATGAGAAATGAAAATAGTGTCTATTAAAGTGGCAGAATTTCTAGTAGGGTCAACACGAGAAGGAAACAAAATTGAAGGAAGTAGATCAGAAGAAGAAAGCACATCAAAGAGATGGTCACATTCATCACTTGATCCATAATTTAACATATTACAATTAAAATCTCCCAAAACACAAATACGTTTTTTAGAAAAAGACCCCACACAAGAAAGTTGATCAAGCAAATCGCAGAACAAATGTGTTGGAAAACGAGGGGGCTTATAAAACAAACAAACAGTATCACATGCAACAAGAGAATAAACTGTCCTACTATTTGACACTACTGATGTAAACAAGGATTCAAGGTCAGACCTTCTAAACTCAATATCAGACTTTATAAATAGGGAAATCCCCCCTGAGCACTTTGTTACCATTCTGGGGATATGGATAGCAACATAACCATGCATATCATAGGCTGTAAAATTTTCACCATCAGATAACCATGTTTCTATTAAACCTATTACATCAAAAGGGCAAGAATTATCAGACCAAAAACACGATTTCAGACTGTCCCACTGATCTTTTATCCCACGCACATTCAATCAAAATACATTGAAGCCACTATTTAAAGACAGTGAGGGTATAATTTTATCACAATAATCAATAGTAGTGTGATAATTACAGCTAGAATTAACCATAGATTCAAGGAGAGGGTCAAGCGTGTGAGTCTCTTGTTAACAGCCCTACTTGGTTGATTAAATATAACTGAATTAAGAATAGAAGAATTCAAAAGAAAAGAGAAATCACCCATAATTATCACACATAATAAATGCACACATAGAAATATAAGTGGGATGGCACAAATTATCCAAAGTATTGGACCAAAGTATAATGTGACACCAGTTGCTATTGCATGAGCTGCAGGTGTGCTGGTCTGAACAAACAAATAATAAAAATTAGGCTACATGAAGGTGAGAGGATCACAAACAAGCATAAAGAGATATCCGTAGGATGGCTCATTTTATTCAAAGTTTTGGCCCAATTTATAATGTGGGACCATTATAAATTATGTAAGCTCTAAGTATGCTGACATGAAAAAAACATAATAATAGTCAGCCTATCTGAAGGTGATAGGATCACAGACAAATATAAATAAATATCAATGGAATGACACATATTATTCCAAATATTAGCCCAAAGTATAATATGAGTAGTAAAAAATTATGAGAGCTGCATATATACTGACATGACAAAAATATGATAGAATTCAGGGTACACAAGGGTTATAGGATCACAAACAAAGGTAAAGAAATATCAATGAGATGGCATGTATTATTCAAAATATCGGCCCAAATTATAATATGGGACGAGTCAAAACTATGTGAGTTGCATGTGTGCTGACATGAGAAAAATATAATAGAATTCAGGCTACAGGAAGGCGATAGGATCAATAGTGGTATGGCACATATTCATCAAAATATTGGCCCCAAGTATAATGTGGAACCAGTCAAGATTATATGAGCTGCAATTATGCAGAAATGACAAAAATATTAAAGAAATCAGCCTGCATAAAGGTGATAGGATCACAAACAAACATAAAAAAATAAATAAATAACAGTGGGATAGCATATATGATTTATAATATTTGGCCAAAATGCAATATGGGACCAGTGAAAATTATGTGAGCGGCAAGTGTGCTGACATGACAAAAACATTATAGAAACCAAGCTACATGATGGTGAAATGATCATAAACAAACATAAAGAAAAATCAGTGGAAAGGCACATATTATTATAAGTATTGGCACAAACTATAATGTGTGACCAGTTGACACTATGGGGGTTACAAGTATATTGACATGACAATAATATAATATAAATCAGGCAACATGAAGGTGACAGAATCACAAACAAACATAAAGGAATATTAGTGGGAAGGGACATATCATCTAAAATGTTGGCCCAAAGTGTAATATGGTACCAGTCAAAATTATGTGACGACAGTAAAGAATAATAGAGGAATATTTTAAGAACAGGAAGTAAATTCCTACAGAAACAATTCAATATATTATAACAAAATAAATCTAAATCCATCACTTTAATTTTCAGCATTTGCAGCGCATAAATCATTTCATTCTGATCATTAAACTTAAACACTATTCCAGATTGGGTTTTATACAGGATATTACCTTTACTCGACCAAACATTACATAAGCCAAGCTTTGACTTGGCATATGAAAGAAGTTGTAGAGCGTAGTTTTGTAAGCGACTCTGAAAATAGAATCCCATATCCTTTCAAATCCTTCTTTTGTCTGAGAAGCAGTTGACGAACTCGTAAGTTGCAAAATTACAACTATGGATCTGGGTTTTGCAGATGGTTTGCCAATTCTTTTGGCTGATACAACATCAGACTGAATAATTGGTATACCAAGAAATTTCCCAGCACATAGTGGCAAGAATCGACTTTCAGTGTTTTCAATGGAGGCATCCTCTTTCACCCCAAAGATAATAATTTGGTTGCTCAAAGACTGCTGTTCAAAACGGTCATTTAATCTTGCCAGGTTGGACTGGATAGGCTGGAAAGAGTTTTTAAGGTCTATCATGGATGACTCTAAAGTAGCCAATGAAGATTCAACAGAAAATATGCGTCTGTTATAGCTTTCAAGAGTTTTATTCACTAGATTACTAAGATCTAGGTTGAGGCCAGCATACACCTCCTGCTTGATTGCATCTAGCTTATCTGAAGAGATAGTGACATTCTGTTGCATGAATGTCTGTTCCTCTTTCATTTTAACCACTGCCTCATCTACCTGGGAAGAGATCTTAGCCAATATAAGGTCATCAAGTAACCCTTTCACTGGAGATTTAAGGCTGTCAGGTTGTAGTGAATCTGCTAGCATTTTATGTTTGATTTTTATGCTATTTATGTGGTTAGTGAGCATGAGTAGTTGCTCTGAAGGCTAATCTAGATTGAAAAGTTGCCATCTTGTAGAAAAACATCAGCAAAGAGAATCGTGTGACTGTTGTTTCTTGTTTCTTTTCTTTCGTTTTTTGTAACCTAAAGTTTTTACTAATTTTTATCCAATTCCATCCATGGGCACGAGGCCAATTAGCAAACATAAACAATAGCAAATTCATAGTGTTTCAAAATTTCAAAACAACTAACTTTAATTGTCAAAATTGTCTGGAGAATTGTAGTGGGTGAACTAGATTCCAGTGAAAGGCCAATTTAGGGTTTAGGCGTTCATGAATGCCAATGTTTTTTTTTTGTTTTGTTTTTTACCGATTCTCCAAGTGTAAAACTAAGAACAACTTCTTGTGTTTGGGGGGGGGGGGAGGGGCAGGTCCTAAAATATTATCTTGGTATTTAGGCCTATCTGACTCTTCAGGACTGCTCTACGTGAAAATTATGATAAGTATCCGTGACATTCAGCCTATCACTAATCATGTCATACAACGGGTAACGGTTGATCCTGAGTGCTTTTATGATTGCAGAATCTGCTGCAACCCGGTTAAGAGTTAACTCTAGCCCATAGTAACCGAATATTTAAAAATATGTTTTAAAAAACTGTCAAGTGAGGAAGAAGCTGATTCAGGAATGATAAATACGATTTTGGTTAATTTTAACGACAAAAGTTTATTGCAAATAAGATTTTCTGGAATTTTGAAAAATAGCCTGAAATCTCACAAAAATGGTTTCGAATCTAAATGAAAACTGCACCGTTGGAATCTGTATAACCTAAGACCCCATTTAGGAGAATTACAGTCCCCCATACTGAGCAACAATGAGAATCGCTTTCATATGTTGCAGTGACTTATCTTCTTTTTATATTCTTGTTTTTTTTTCATTGCCGCCAGTGGCGCACTGAAACATCAAAGAGAAATGTTTAAGGACTCACTTAAAAGAAATTGCTTTATCTAGTACCTTTTATAAGTAACAAAAGATGATATTAAAATAAAATGTGTTTTTTGACAAAAACCTTTTTTTCATATGCAATTACTAATCAGTATCAGGTGGTTTCGGATGTTCACAATGAATATACTTTTTTTTATGCCTGAATCCTAAAGGCAAGCGCGTATGTCTCAATTTTTAACGCTTCATTAAAATATGGCGAATTTCTGACGTAGTCTGTTAAGTATAGGATGTTGTGTGTTTTGGATGGGGGATCGTGTTGAAACTTTCAGATTTTTTTTTTGGGGGGTGGGGGGGGGGGTAAAGTGACTAGGAATATCGTATTAAGGAAAAGGGGGAAAACTAAATTTTCACTAGTCCTCCCAAAATATTATACACTATGGCTTTTTTCTTTGTTATTAGGTTTTTGCCTCTTTGTTAATAAAAAACAAAAATTTGTCATTTTTTAACAGTAAGGCTTTTAAATTATCACTCCTTTATTATTTTTGTTTTAATAGCTGCTTGTCCGCCTGGTAGCTTGGACATTTCCTGAATTTCAATTTGAATGGCTTGTTGAAGAAATGAAGAAAAATCTACCTCTTGAACTGGATTTTCGCTGCGAAGGAGAAAATGCCGAAAGAGTTCGCCGAACCTTCTCCTGCTTCCCGTGGCTCAAGGTAAAGAATCGCACTCACGTTCAAAAACGGAACTTTGTTGAGGGGGGGGGGTTATCCAGTAAGGTTGTATTGTTTTTTCAAGTATTAAGGTATCAATGATATAAAATTAAAACATTAAGACATTTTTTTGCTCCCTGAACCCATCCTAAGTCAATTTTTACCTGACAACCGTGGTTTTCTATGATTCTCTCCATGTTGAACTGTAAAATAAATAAGCACAACAAATTAAAATTGCTGAAACCAAAGTTCCTAGAAATATCGGCCACACGCCCCTCCCCAAAAACAAATCCTGGTGGGGCTCCTGGCCTACCTTGCCTTTTCCACCTCTATGCTGGTAGGCATGGGAACACAGCATTTTGTGCTACATAGAGAAAGATTTTAATTAATTCCTATTCCCCCTATCTCTTTCTAAATTTATGTAGCCCATTTTAAAATGTTTGGTGCCCTGAGTTTTTGCTGATTTCTGCTGAATTCTTGATGATTTTGCATCCACGTATCTTTTTTCAAATTTGGCACCCGCTACTGCTAAAAACTATATAACTGGACATCGGGAACTCTTTGAATAAAAAATGAATTCCTGTTTTTTTCTAATATTCTAGATATATGGTTGTGTTGCTTCCTTCTTAGCCAGTTACAACATATTTTCATATTTTCATGATCATATTTCATTTTCACTGTCCTTGGTACAACTGTAGCGTTAGACATTTCTTGTGTTTATTAAGAACATTTAAGAGGTCTTTAAGAGGTATTTAAGAGGTACATAAGAGGTACTTAAGAGGCATTTAAGAGGTGCATAAGAGGTACTTAAGAGGCATTTAAGAGGTACATAAAAGGTACTTAAGAATAATCAAATTCACTGGTAGTGCATTATATATTCAGATTGAAATTACGATCTACCGAAGACGGGAAGAAAAAGAGAAAAAAGCAAAATCTTAAGAAACATCTTTAGTATGTAACAAGCCCAGGTTTTTTAGTATTTTTTTTTTTTGGGGGGGGGGGGGTAAAAACATTTTTAAAAACGCATCAAAGCCTCTCTCCTCTTGGGTAAGGCCTTGGTATATAACTACTTTGTATAATATTTAGCCGTATGACCCTTTTTAATCGTCTATAATTTTCCTCAGAGGGGGTCTGAAAGAGAAGGTTTGTGGAGGAAAAGATGGGTTAAAGAGTACTAGTCCTCTGTCAACTCTCGTTGTCACCAGATAACTGGGTGTATCCATGGATGTACAGGTAAGTACTAGAAGATGTTCGAATAATGTCTAATTTATTTTAATTTTTTTGTGTATGCTCCCTTGATTTTGTACTCCCCCCCCCCACACTGGGTTTTGAAAATACTTTCTCTTGGTATTTTCATCGAAAAAATACAACAAAAAAACAATAGAATCACCCTTCCCCCTCCATCCTTTTAGATTTTGAGAAAATATTATTTATTATTTTCATTAAAAAACAAATTGAAAAAAAAATCTTTGCCCCCGCGTTGCCTATACATTTCAACGTACTAGTGCCTTTGTTGGAAAACCTACTTTGTGGCATGGACTCACGTATTTTACCTGAAAACGTAAGTTCATATGATCGGGAACCTAAGTAAAAAGAATAGAAAAAATGTCATTTTAAGTTACTTTTAGACGACATGATTAAAAAATGAAGCGATGTTGTTTTTTAAAACGCTAGGAATTTTTAGCTACAGGTTCTGCTCTTGAAATATTTGGAAATGATCACCCAAAAATTTTACCCTCTGATCCCCCCCATTAGCTTTTTTAAACTCAAGTTTGAAGGGAGGGGGCTCACGAGAAAGTTTGAAGAAAGTACCCCTCAAACTTAAGACACTCCTACTTCATTGTGTAAAGCAATTGCGTAACCTTAAATGAGTCTTTTTATTGTCTGATCTTGGAGGTAATAGTCCCATCCCTCCCAACTTTATACTTTGTCAAAAAAGTTGGAAATGATATTTAAAACAGACACACATTAATTTAAAAAAGACTTGTTTATCTGTGATCCCATCTGTGAGACCAGTAAATGATGTTGCATTTGTCGTCTAGAATTGTGCAACAAAAGTGCTGAAGTGTTGGGTTCCAGTTTTGCCTTGATTGATGACAGCCAGATTTGTTGGAGGTCATCCCTGAAGTCTCAAGTCGTATGTTATGCACCGACAAACCACACAACCGTGAAGTCAAAAGATGACTTTTATTGACACCTGACAAGCGGTAACTACAGACATCTCCTGTCATGACACAGCCTTCATAATCCTGGACCCAAATGCCAAAGTTTGAGTGGATGGCTCATATTGCTAACAAGTTTTAGGAAGTGATGGCATTGGTGAATGAAATGAAAATTGTTGTCGGCTCGTCGATTTCGCCCATACGAACGATTTTCTGCTTAACAGTTGCCTTTTTCCACATAAAGAAATTCACAAATACTCCTGGACATCTTCGGATGGCACTACTACTACTACCAATGACTCACTGCAGCAACAGGAAGCATGAGACCAACATAAATGCCCAGGCTCTTCCTCCATCCCAGTCTATCAATAGTATCCCTCTTTACACCCTCCCAAGAAGTTCTAATATCCTTTAAATCCGATCTTTGGCAATCTGCCGTCCTTCATCTGCAAAACGTGTCCAAGCCATTTCAATCTTTACTTGGGCAGCTCTTTACTTCTATCTTTACTTAGGCTGCGCTATCATGCTGCCTATGATAGAGAGGGGGATAGAACCATATTCTCCGTACAGCTTACTGTTTGAAATACGGTTAGTCAAACGGATACCCTAAACTATCTGTAGACAATTCCTCTGGAAAACAGCTAACAAATCCTCCTCTGTCTACCAAAGCACCCATGTTTGAGACCAATACTTGAACGCTGTCTTCATTGCAGCTTTCAACATTCTAATCTTGGTTCTCAGATTTATCTTCCTATTCTTCCAAACTCTTTTCATTTTTTTTTAAACCAAAAATAGAGTTCTAGCCTTAAAAATATCAGAGCGCTCCATGGTGCAGATATCAGCATAACATTAATAGCCGTGGTTCAGCCACACTGCAATTCTTCAAAGCTGGCTAACAAAACTACGAGGCTCAATTTCGTCTTAAAATTGGCTATCCAGTTTGAAGCTCTTGACTCCGTAGAAGAAACAAGTCAAGATCATATCTGACCAGATAACAGACTAAACTACTAGGAGGCAGAAATTCCCTCGGATTCTGGAAAAGTCCCAACGACCAATGGTTGTTCGACAGAACCTGGTCATTAATCAACCATCGAAAAGAATTTAAGAAGGCCACACAGTCCTCTCGCGTCCATCCCTGGCAGTTTTCATGAACAAGAAAAAAAAAATATTGATGAAGAGGTGAAAAGGGGGCTGGATTTGCTGCACATGGACTGAAAAGTGCCGAAAGCGGAAGATACTGCAGAAAAAGGAGACTGCCGCATCTTATATAAGATAAATAAAGAAACTGTGTGCGAGAAATTCAACCTGAAAGGACCACAGAGGGAACAATCTGGAAATTTAGTAGCAGTCCAAGGATCTGTCAGCGAATTATGGGCACTACACATAAAAAAAGTTGCTAACTGTCCATCCACAACTGAAAAACTTATGATCCCGTTGGAACCACTGTTTTCCTACAGCTGAAGAAATCCTCGAAGCCCCCAAAAAATTAAAGAATAACAAAGTTACAGGTTGAGATAGAATCGAACAGAAATAATTAAATGTGATGAATTATCTGCTGATGATGATAATTCCAGATTTTTGTGTATAGGAGCTTGAAACCTCTACAGCAAGGTTCTCTGATATGCTGAATTTGATGGTGTGATTTTCAATTAAGATCACTTGATGTTTTGGTTGTTTCCCCCCCCCCTTTGTCAAAAATCGGGCACATTTTCTCAGGATCGTAAGTTTTGATGGGTGACATTAAACTTGATGAATTTTGGATATTTTGAATAAGCATCAAAATTCGATTCTTTTGATGTATCTATTGTTATCTAGACTCCGTTTCCTAGAATTTCCGCTACTATTGAGCCGCATCGCTCCTTTCTTACTGTTCGTTATCACAAATTCTTTATATATAAACAGATTTTTTTCTGGGGGGGGGGGGTAGAAATTAGTATCTAAGCCGTTTGGTTCTCGTGAACAGTTTCTGACTATGCGGAAAACTGTCTTGTGTATCAACAAGATACCTGCAATGATTTCTCGTCAACAATGGAATGTGTAGAGAAATTAGAAGACCCTAGATCTCCGACTTCTATTGCTGCTCACAAAGAAGATATAAAAAAAAATGCTAGCTGAGTCGGCCAAAACCCTACATTTTCAGAATAACATGGCCGATATAATTGCAAATGCTTTGAAGGAAAAGAAAGATCATTCGTTGACGATATTTTACATTTGAAACAAAACTTATATAACATAACTCTGCATATTAGACATAATTCAGCTATATAACAGAAAATTAACGTTAAAACTTCAAGGAATGATTTATGTTGCCTTTCCAATGTCTTAACATAACTTTATTTAGTTTTTTTAGTTCCCCAAAATTTTACTTGAAACCAGTCATTTTCTATAATAGGCCTCAAATCTATATTTCAGATGTTTTAAAGCTTAGTGATCTGCTCCAATCGAATAAAGAAGAATTTTCGAGTTTTAACACTTTCAAATAATGTTTTTATTTAACTATCAATTTTTTATTTGAAATAGATAAATATTATTCCTCAACTTAACTCCGTATTTTACTTTCATTAAAAAGATTTTCCCTAAACCTTTGCTTCTCTTGTGTCTTCAAAGGCGCTTAGGGCTTCGACAGGAGTCTCCATTTTCCGCGGTGTCCTGTTGCCGCCAGTACATCTTTCCAATTGGGTTGCAGGAAGTTGTAAGAGCGCGAATCTGACTGGTTTGTACGTTGTATGCTCGTTCTTGGGACGACACCTCTTCTTTGAGCCTAAAGGCTGCCATTGGAGAGTTGCCTTGGGATTTTTAAATAAGTCAAAATCGAGGAAATTAATGAACATTTGTATTTAAAATTGATGTCTAAGTCTGTCTATTGATGTCTTTCATCCTCTAGTTCTAAGACAATTAGCCTTAGTTCTGCCCTAGGAATGATGTATGGACGGATGGATGATAGACTTATCTATCAACAAGCAAAATGACATCATTGTTATACAATCCTAAAAAGAGCTTATGCGAGATTTGTCTCTCACCCACTCGGAAAATCTGTGTTGGCTTTTTCTACAGAAAATCAGAAATTATTTATTAAATGCCCCTTTCATAGTCGTAGATAAAAATTACAAACTAAATGTCGCTGTCATTTACAAATCTAGTCCTAAGGCATGTTATTATAGACACTGGTAAAAAACGGCACGAATGAATTTTTAAATTAAAATTTAAAATTTTGAATTTTTGTTCTGCAAGGCACTGGCACTAATTTGTTCTTCTTTCTGGTATCAACTACTGAGTTGGCAGCAGGGGGAAGAAAATATCGGCGCTTGGGGCTAGCAAGGAGAAATTGCCTGAAGCGCATTATCAACTGAAACCTGAGATCTCTAAGAGTTTCAATCTTTAAAGACTCAAGAGCAGACTTATAATCTACAAATTTTTCTCCAAGGATGAACTGCTCGTTTATGGACTCCTTTCACATCGTCACTTAGATATTAAGTATTATGAATCTGAGGCCCCCAAACGAGACATGCAAATTCTAATATGGGACTATGCATGTTAGATATGCCGTTTCAGCTGATTTACTGGGAAACCCAAGCGGCGCATTGAAAACAAAGAACGTAGTGCACAGTTGCCTCTCTGGGCTAGCCCTTGAATATGAGCACTAAATGAGCTATCGGCGCTGAAATTAACTCCCAGGACTGTAGCTGACGATACAAGAAAAAACCAGAGGGCTGGAAAAACAAGATCTCTTTTCAGCAGATTAAATCTTACGATTTTGGTTTTGCCTTCGTTGGTCTGCAAACTTTTTGTTCTACTTTCTTCTTTGAATTCTGTTAAAAGATCAGGGCTGAATTGAGGCATAGCTTAAAGTGTATCTACTTTGAATTCAAGAAGCGTAGATAGATCGTCTATGTATTTGAATCTGTCATCCATTTTTTCCATAACATAATTACCGCAAGGAAAAGTAGAGCGGCCAATTTGGGGCCTTGAGGGGCTCCACATGTAATCTTTTCCCAGTCTGAGTCGGGATCACCGGGAAAGAGGGCGTAGATTCGCTGGTACCGGAAACGCCGGAAACCAATAACAAACAGTGAGATATATTTACGTAAGCCTATTCTTTTGAGATTCGTAGTAGCCAGGAGGTGCTTAATCAAATCAAATGCTTTCATGTAATCAACGAGTTGTAAATCAACGAAAGTGTCTCCAAATTTGAGCCATCGTACGATCAGGTGATAAAGCCTAACTAAATACACTGTGGTACTACACTCTTTTAAACAACTATATTGGTACAGGTCAAGTGAATATGCGACTTGCGACATAAGTTCACGGTAAATAAAGAATTCAGTGACTTTGGCAAGGTTCGGCGTGATTGAAATGGGTTTTACCTGATCACAGATTTTGGGATGTTTCATCTTTGGAACGACACGTATATAAGCTTGGTTCCAAGGCTGGGGTACGACTATCATTGAAGTACTGATTAGTGACCGAAGTTAGAGGTTTCGCAAGAAATATAGTGAATTCACGCAAAAGTTTTACTGACAACTCGCCAGGATAAGACGCACAGTTATTTCACGGGGTCACATGGTGCGGATGGGTGAGGGCCGCCTACCCCACGATGTGTGGTGTTGGGTTCTTTCTGGCATCAGAAGACGTGGGCTACAGAAGACAAAACTGGGAAAATGCTTTGAGAAGGATGCTGCACTTTTCAGATCGTTGTTCGAAGAACTTTCGTCAAAAGCACAAGAGAGGCCGTCATGGAGAGGCACCGTTGTCGCATTATGCGCCAGCCGGCGTGGAAAGACCTAAGTAAGTAAGTTCCGTATCTCCCTGTAGACTTCGTACTCAGAAACTTGCTTGATTTCATTGCATCCAGAGTCTTCTATCAGAGTATTCAACTCAACTTCACTCAATGATGGATACGTGGTACAGATTTCGGTAAAGAAAGAATTGACTTCTTGTGCTAATATCAAAGTCCCATCTGTTTTCAGCATCCTTAGCTCACTACAAATAGATGTTGCCGTCATCTGTTTGATTGCTGAATGCCACTTACGCGAATCACTATCAAGCAGGGGGGCAATTCTCTCAATAGCTTGCTTCTTTTTAGCATGTCTTCTGACACTCGTAATTCGGTTCCGTAACCTTTTTGCAGCTGAAATACACCCTGAACTATAGATAGATAGATAGATAGATAGATTTATTTTCTATATACCAGTAAAATAATTACATAACAATCTACAAATCCCCACAAAGGCTCCATGGCCTGTAGGAGGGGGATTATGAAAAGATCAAATAAACATTAAACATTTAAACGCTTAAGATTTAAACAATATAAACATAACAATAATATTTTAACATATGAACATAAGCATTTGAACTTTTAACATGTAAAGCATTTGCTTAATAAAAAAAAAAAAAAAAAAAAAAAAAAAAAAAAAAAAAAGGAGAGTTCACTAAATAAGCTTTATCAAACTACAGTGAATCACAACATCTATAAAAAAAAAGGAGAGTTCACTAAATAAGCTTCATCAAACTACAGTGAATCACAGCATCTATATATATAAAAAAAAATAAAAAAAATTAAATGAAAAAAACTATTGGCAGCAGGCAAAAGTAAAGAAAATTAATCACATGAAAACAAATATTTTTTTACTAGTCTTTTGAAGGTGCCAAATGAGTGGCATTCTCGAACCGAATCGGGAAGGGTGTTCCATGTCAAATGACACGCAACAAGAGGATTAAAATCGGATCTTATTGTTGGTGTATGGGGAATTTGGATATTTAGAGAACTACGGAGTTGATAATTTGACCGATCAGATAAAAAAGAAGACGTAAATCTAAGGGACCTAGGAATATCACCCTGGAGCTGAAGAAAACCGAAAGACGCACAGGAAAGAATATAAAGTTTTTCAATATCAAGTAACGGTTTAGTTGCCGAACGATTTACATCCTGGATAATATTTATAGATTTATCGTAAATATTCAAAAGTGGTTTGAAAAAAAAAGGGACAGTAGACATCCTTATGACTCAACAATAGGAAAAATAAGAATGAATTAATCTATGAAATAGGATTCTTAGAATTGGCCCTGGAAAGATGTGTTTTAATTTTCTTAGAATACCGAGGTTTCTGCATAACTTCATTTTAATCAATTCAATATGGTGTTTAAACGATAAATTTTTATATAGAAGGATACCTAGGAAACGGACATGCCCATCCTTTGGTCTACTAATAAAGCCTTTGGATATATGAATTTCAGATTATTGAGGACAAGCCTGGGATATACGAAAAAAAACTAAAAAACTAGTTTTAGAAACATTTAAGGCAAGAAAGTTAGCATCAAACCAAATTGAAACTTTCTCAAAGAGGTCCACTAACTTTGTAGAAACCTCATCCTCAGTTCTCCCAGAAGTAATAAGGGTGGTATCATCGGCAAAAGTAACAAGAGAATCCGAGGTATGCAAACTATAATTGTGGGTAAGGGAGACCGTTGGATGACATAGATCACAGCAATAAAGAGGATTTTTATTTCCAACGGCAAAAATTAGGTCATTTATATAAATTAAAAAACATTGCCAGCCCTAAAACTGACCCTTGAGGGACCTCCTGGTCAACACTTGCTGATGAGCGAAAAAACGGATTTACAGAAATTATTCTGCCAGACAAGAAAGACTTAAACCAAAAAAACACACTACCTCTTACTCCAAAATGAGAAAGTTTAAAAAGAAGAATACTGTGGGTTAAAGAATCAAAGGCTTTACAAACATCCAGAAACAAAGCAGCAGGAATCAGATGGGAGTCTATGGCAGAGTGAAGATAATTCAGTAAAACTGCACAGGCACGCTCAGTCGAATGATGTGCTCGAAAACCAAATTGAAAATCGTGAAAAAAATCTTTAGAAGTAAGAAAATTATTAAAACGAGAAAGCATCGCCTTCTCAAATATTTTGCTAAACACAGACAACAAAGAAATTGGCCGATAGTTCGATGGATCATTTCGTGTCCCCCCCTTATATAATATGATGACTCGAGCACGCTTGAGACTACTCGGGAAAATACCATGCTGAAAGGAGAGGTTAATAAGTTTTGTTAAGGGATAAATAATGGAAGGAAGTATGAACTTAATTACTTTAGTAGGAATATTATCAGGGCCAGACGACAAACAATTTTTCAATCCCATAACAATGTTAGCTATTTCTTTCTCCGTCGCTGGTTCCAAAAACATTGACTTCATACAAGGTGGCCCAAGATATGACCTGAAGTTGGATCCTGAAGGAGAAGAACCAACAGCCGAAGCGGTCCTTTTACCAATATTCGCAAAATATGAAGTAAATGCATCTTGAACATTCAGTTCACCTTCGATGATTTTGCCATCGAGATCCAAAAAAGAAGGGGCTGATGGAGACTGAAAAGACTATGTAGTCGGCATCTAAGTTGAGTCAATCGCTTCAGGTCTCTCGTGATGATCCACGGCTTGTCAAATTCAAAAACTAGCACTACTTTAATCGGGACAAATTCATGGAACTTTTCGAGCAGCAGGGAGTTGAGTGTTTCAACCTTATGGTTCAAGTAAGTGATTGAGCATATTTTTTCGAATGAGTAATTACCAATCCACTCACCAAAGGCACATATAGAGTCCCGGTACAGTGGACGAACTGTCAATTTGATTCTTTTCGGTTTCGGCAGGTTATTCTTCGCTTGTAATAGTATTACAAAATGATCGGCGGTTTGCAATGGGCCCATTGAGAGGGGAGGACGGTAAAGTTCCCTGAAATTGGTAAATGTCAGGTATGAGGTATGGTCACTTTGATGGGTGGGAAATGTTCGCTATTTGTATCTGATCAAGCGCATTGGATAGCCACTGTTATGTTGGTCTGATTGAAGTCGCCTCCAACAATAAAGGCGGGAGCCACATATGCACGTCGAAACTTATCAAAGCAGGATTGCAAGTAAATCTCAAGCTCCTTTCTGTTTTGGCACTTTCAGGATAATAGACAGATGCCACTATCAGGCACGAAAACTTCTTTGGCAGTTGGAAAGGCTTACATTCAGTACAGACTAATTAACGGAGAGAGTCACTGGAGACACCTAGTAGTTTGGATGGGAGGTTTTTACGAAAATACAGTCCAACACCACCGCCTCTGTGGCTTAGGCCTCTATCACGTCGGGTCCTAAGAAAAATACAAGTGTAGCCTTTGATATATCCGGTATTGTTTGTGATATGCCAACATTCAGTCACGATTTCTGTTGGTGCACTGGATTCTCGTAAGAAGACTTCTAGTTTGTCCATCTTGTTAGTCAAGGAGCGGGCCTTGGTCATGAGGACAGAGGGAAGTTGCGATTTGGCAGAGAGGAGCTCAGGACATAAAACAGGAGGAGTTTCGCTGGAATCAGCACAAACAGTCATATCAGCATACGACGGCGTAAGAGTTGGTGGGATTTCATAGTGCGTCTGACAGTTTATTTTTAAGAGCAACCGTAGTCTAACTTTCTGTTTAGTCTTCAATCTGCTCAATAGATCTCAAACATGCACTGGGATAAAATACCACTTATTCATTTTGCCTCCACGCTTGCCTCTGCGTCCGCGTCTGTAGGTGGTTTCCGGCAGCGTCACAACATTGACATCTGGTGGCCTAAATTGCCATTGAGTGACAAATGTAGATGACGCCACTACGTGTCGAAATGAATAAAGTTCGTAAATCGGCAATTTTTCGATTATAACTGACATGAATGCTGCACGAAAGAAAGTCAAAAGGGTCAAGTCGTTGATTAAAGGGTCAAGTCATTGCCAGGGCAAGAAACTAGGAACACCTGCAGTAACAGGCTAATCTAGGCATGGGTGCAAAGCAGCTGTTCAGCGCTTGCTACGTCATCTTTCATTCAAATTAAACTATAGCTTGTATTTGTCTTTCAGCGAATACAATTAAATCATGGCTTGATGCCCGACAACTCCTTGATTTTAATTAAAGTTTTAACAGTTGCGGGCATCAAGCCATGGTTTATGTGTAGAAAAAGCCAAGACAGATAGTCCGAGTGACTGAGAGGCAAATATGGCATAAGCTCTTTTTAGGATTGTATAAAAATTATGTCATTTCACTTGTTGATAGATAAGTCTATCATCCATCCGTCCATACATCATTCCTAGGGCACAACTAAGGCAGATAGTCATAGAACTAAGGGATGAAAGACATCAATAGACAGACTTAGACATCAATTTTAAATACAAAGGTTCATTAATTTCCTCGATTTTGACTTAATTAAAAATCCCAAGGCAACTTTCCAATGGCAGCCTTTAGGATCAAAGAAGAGGGGTCGTCCCAAGAAACCAAATACATCGTACATACCAGTCAGATTTGCGCAACAATAAAAAAAAGTAAGTCTTTACTTACGGTTTTTTGCATTTGTCCCTAATTAAATGAAAATCAAGTGAATTAGTAATTTAGTAAACTTAGAAAACCAAGTAATTAAGCAAATTAGTAAATAGTAGAATTCCACATGCGCAAAAACTGGTCTTTATTTAAAATAAGGTTCCGTCAATTTTGGGTTCCGTCAATTAAGTCAAAATTGAGTAAATTAGTAAACTGTACAATTCAAAATCATTAGAGTCAGATCTTTTTATCAGTTTACTATTCTTTTTAGTCTTTTTTTTCTTTTTATTCTTTTTATATTTACTTCTTTATATTCTTTTTATATTCTTCTTAGGTTCCCCAGATCTACTGGGATTTGACTACAGACCGCGTTTTGACGATGGAATTCATGGAAGGGGGCCAAGTCAATGATGTGGAATATATGAAAGAGAATAATGTTTCACCAAAAGATATCTCTAGAAAACTTGGAGATTTATACTCAGAAATGATTTTTGTTCAGGTTTGCTTTTTCTAATTTTAAGTTTGTTTTAGTTTCGTCATATTTAAGTCATGGTGAATAAAACCAGGTCTTTGGGGTTGGTAAATTTATTAATACCGACATTGTATCCTGAGTTTAGAATTTTTGCTCTGATAGCCAGACTTGCTGGGAATTACCAAAAGCAAAGAAAATACCAGAAAAAAACGTCACTAACACTCAAGGCCTTAAACAGGATTTTTTTTTGGAGGGGGTTTACTAAAAAAAAAATTTTTTTTTTTGGGGTGGGGGGGTGGGGGTTTACACAAAAAAAAGCTGAAAAAACCCATATAAAATTTGTTCATGTCCATTTTTGTTGCGTTCTTACGAGTCAGATAAACATTTCGGGGGGGGGGGGTCAAACCCCCCCCTCCCCTGGATACGGCCTTGCTAACACTTACCAAAGAAAATAAGAGATTAAACAGAAGAAAATCTTTGACGCTTTGACATAGGCATTGAAGGAATTAAAAACAACTTACGCTACTAATAGTGCAGTACAAAAAAGAAAAAAAAGTTCGAATTAGGTTTAATAAAACCTAATAAAAACAATAAAAAAAGTAAACAAATGTATATCGTGCCTTTTTGGCTGAAGTAAGTCTCGTCTTCAGTTTTATATGAAGTAACACGAGAATACAATAAATACTACTAGTATGTTATTTGAGTTTTTATAAAGTATTTTTCTTTTCTGTTATTTATAACAAGAAAAGGTAATAACAAGTATTTTTAAATACCAAATTGCCTTTCTTATAATGACACGTATTTTTCTTGTTATTTGGGTTTTTATAAAGTTTCTATTGAGCTTTATTATTTTTCTCTGAGCAAAACGACATGGCGGTGTTTATTTTTCTCTTGGAGACAAACCAGGAAAAAAGAGGATTTTTGTACCCCAACTCTTATGGTTGCAGCGGTCACATTATTTCTAAGAGGAAACACTAGAATTTGTTTTCTATTTCAGAAGTTCGAATTTGGACCCAAAATCTATGAGCAATTTTCTCTACATAATTTGTCTATTGCTGGAAATATTTTCTTACAATCATTAAAAACAATTTCTGTTAGCTCAAAGAACATATTTGTTATCGAAATCTTTGGAAGACCTAATGGAATAAAAAAAAATAATCATGTTTTCAAACAATTCGTGGTAACGAACTGTAAGTAAGGAGCGACCCGGCTCAATAGTAACCGAAACTCTAAAAAAACGGGATTTTGACACCAATGGGTGCGTAAAAAGAATTAGATTTTAATGCCGATTTCAAATATATAAGCTACATCACGGTTTGTTTTGGCCATCAAAAGTTACGCGCCTGAGAAAATTTGCATGATTTTTGAAAATAGGGGGAAAGACCCCCTAAAAGTTATAGAACCTTAATGAAAATCACACCATTAGATTCAGCATATTAAAGAACCCTACTGTAGAGGTTTCAAGCTCCTATCCGCAAAGATGTGGAATTTTGCATTTTTTGCCAGAAGAAAGATCACGGATTCGTGTTTATTTGTTTTTTGTTGTTTTTTTTCCCCCAGGGGTGATCGGCAACAATTTAAAACGAACAGAAATTATTCCGTATATGAAAGGGGCTGTCTCCTCCTCAACACCTCGCTCTTTACGCTAAGGTTAGACTATTTCTCACAAATCTATTTTTTAAAACAATAAAAAACTTTAGCGTAAAGAGCGAGGCGTTGAGGAGGGGACAGCCCCTTTCATATACGGAATAATTTCTGTTTGTTTTAAGTTTTAATGTCGCTCCTTTTTTTCAGTTAAAAAAAACTTGTTTTTTTATTTATTATAAACTATATAGACAATATCATTGGATTATTTCAATTTGGTCCGTATATCTTTGCAGTCTATTACACTAAGCACTGAGAAAAGTCAGCAGTGTCAAATGGTAGAAGGACGAAGAGGTATCTCCCCCCTCTGAATCCCCCGGGTTTTGAAAAATGCCTTTGTTTGGTACTTATCTGTTATAGCCACCACACTCAAGAAGTAAAGTTAGCTTAATCCTAATGAAATATACCTAAGTAGGATGAAAATAAAATACCTTAGTAACAAAATTATGGAAACTACAACAGAGCATTATGGAAAAGCGTTCCCCAAAAACGTATTATATTAAATGGTTTCTAACCTAATCAAAATACCAACTAAAATGTTTAATTAAAATATAACTACTTTGTAGTTTATCTCTCTCACGGTAAGCTGATTATCACCGGGTACATACTTAAATACAGAAAGACACCGGTTCTACATAGACCAAGAACCTGACCGTGGTGGCTGTAAGAGATAATTACCCTTTGTTTTTGTCTTTTTTTTGGGGGGGGGGGTATTTCCGTTGGAAGCGCCTATTGAGGAAGGAAGTGCCTTCCTCAGATACATGTAGTGCCTCATCGACAAAAACTGCACTAGCATTCTTATCACCCACTAAGATGCAAAAACAGAGAAAAAAAGAAGCAAAAACTGGTAAAATTACTCTAGTCTTCAAAGCCTAAATGGCGATTTAGAATATTCTTAGAAACACGAGAGTAAGTTGAACCCGAACTTTAATTCAAGTTCTTGTAATTCAGAGCCAGGCATTCTTGCCCGTTTCGAAATACAGTAGATGAAAAGCATTTCTGTTTGTTGACACTTTCTTAAAATCATGAATTTAACAGCCTTGCAATTTTTTAGTTCAAAGCCATCATCCCTATTTAAAAAACCAAGTCAGGTACTGTGCAAAGTACTATGCTGACATTATTTTGGTCATCACGGCTGCCCCCTTAAGGACAACCTAGTAAAGAACGAACCCTAGTCATAATAACCGAAAATTTAAATGCGTTAAAAAAACATCAAGTGACGATGGTTTGCCATTTGAACCTGATTTAGGAATGGTAACTATTATTTCGATCAATCTTAATGATGAAACTTGCACCATTAACTAGGAGCATAATTTTCTAGGGGGGGGGGCAACTTTCCCTCACAGACCCCGTCCCCCCCAGACCCCAGTTTGCCGCCCCCAGCTGAAATTTAGTTTCTTCAAGACTCTTGTCAAAACTGAGATAAGTCCGCATAATTCAAGTATTTACAGAAACAGGTCAGTTTTCTTTAGTATATCTTTGCCTTTATTTTGCTATGTGGCTATTTTTTAGTTTTCACTGTCATTTTCACTTGTTTTTGGAAAATTGGCTTCAACTTTGCCCCCCCCTCCCTCCAAGATTTTGAGGAATTTAGCCTCTGACATTGGCCTCACCAAGTCAAAAGCTCTATTTAGGAGATTTATACTTCCCCAACTCGACCAACAAGGAAAATCACTCTTTCGCATGGGAAGCAGTGACATGTCTATTCTTTTTTTACTTTTTTAGACCAGCTAATAGGGCGCTGAAACATTTTAAAGAGATTTTAAGGGCTCATTTGAAATGATATTGCTATAAGTAGCATATACGCTTTTTATAATAAACAAAAGCATAATATTAAGAATAAAATACAATTTTGATTGAAAAAAAACTTTAGTTTTATATCTAACAATCACTAATTTTAGACCTTACTAAACATTAAATCAGAAGAGATTATATCCCCTTCTTATGCGGACATACTTGTATGCGTCTAGTTTAAATAAATAGAAAAAGTTTGCCCCGGGTGAGGCTCGAACTCACGACCTTAGGATTATGAGACCTACGCTCTACCGACTGAGCCACCGAGGCTTGTGTAAAGCGATAATGCAAGTTAAATATGATAATCTTTAATTTGTGGAAGTGATATTTTTTTGCGGAGGAGGGGGCTATCAGGTTTGATACTTGCCCATTATATAAAGCGTAATTGAGAAGAGAAGTTTGGTTAATGTTAATGATACATATTTTGTAAACAAAATATGAGGAAAATATAATACGGTAGTTTAGAAACTAATTATATTAAATACATAACCTAATCAAATCTATTCTAACCTTACCGAAATACCAACTAAATACCTAAATAAAATGTAGCTATAATTTATTTTGCAACCCAGCTAAAGCTAATTCTCTGGTATAAAGAAGTTGCTTGACCAGTTTCTTGTCTTGTGTTCGCATCATTCGCGATCGAAATTCTCAAGTGTGTTTTATATTTTAGACAAGTAGGCTACCTCAGGTTTTCATAGAAAAAAACTTTTAAATTAATGAATTACATATGTTGGTATCAACATAAAACCAGATTTTTTTAAATCTAAATTCTGTTATCAAAATTTCTTTTTTTGTGAGTTCAATCAGTAGCGATTTTAGGCATCGTACTCTGGGGGGGGGGAGGGGCAAGTTTCCTTAATATGAATTTAAAAATATGAAATAAAAGGAATTTAATGGCAGATGTCAGAAAAACATCTTGCAATTAAAAAGAAAAAAACAGCAATCTAAAGATCAGAGGCGGTTTTAAGGGAGGGGCAAAGGGGGCATCTACCCCGGGCGAAAAATTTTGAGGTGCGTAAAATTTAAAATAACTAATCTAACGGTTATAATCATTTTGTAATTTTTAAAATTTTACTTTATTGAAATAAAGTAGAGGATGCAGTTAATAAATGAAAAAAATAATAGGTTATTAATTGATTGATAGAGTAAAATAAAAACATTAAAAATGAAAAAAATGAGATAATAAAAATTAAATGTAATTAAATAATAAATAATAAATAAAAAAATAATTAATTAATAAAATGAAAATTAGTGTAATAACAGACGAGAATTTGGTTAAACTTTGGCCCGAAGTTTTTGTGAGAGACAAGGGGAGGGAGCGCTACTCAAAATTTTGCCCCGGGAGCAAGAGATAATAGAACTGCCTCTGCTAAAAATATCTCTTTCTGGAGAGTCGCTATGCTTGATCTGGCTATTGGAGGATACAGCTTACTCGATAGAACTCGATATGTCTCCTTTATGACAAGAAAGAAATCGAAAACACCACATAATGTGCACTCCTCAAAAACAGAAAGAAGAAGAGAAAGAAAATGTATTAGATTAAAAAATTAATCAGAGATAGGGAGGAAAATCTCCAAACAACATACAAAATATTATAATAGCCTGTTACCAAGGACGTATTGCCCCCCTCCCAAATCTTTGTCCAACACGTAAAAACGTATCAAAATGCATATAAACAAATTCTAATGCGTTAAATTCCTCCCCCCCCCCGAAAATATTCCTGGATACGCCCTTGCCTGCTACTATATGCTAAAAAATCATCTTCTTTAAATTCCTTTCAAATATGAGGTGCGATGTATTGAGCTAATTCAGATATCTTGTATTTTGCTATTAAAGACGAACTTAGATTAATAAAAAAAGTTTTTTTCAATGCAAATAAAGAGTGACATTAAAACTCAAAACGAAAATAGTGTGTAGAAGCCACCCCCACCCCTAAAAATACTGCTTACTTTTAAAAAAATAAGGTGGTCTTTAGGACTTTCTTTGAGGCAGGTCTTAAGGATTTTCGTAAGGTGGCCTTTATGACTTTCTTTAAGGCATGTCTTAAGGACTTTTGTAAGGTGGCATTAAGGACTTTCTTTAAGGCAGGTCGTAAGGACTTTCGTAAGGCGGCCTTAAGGGCTTCCTAAGGGAAGCGGATCTTAAGGACTTTCATAAGGTGGTATTAAGGACTTTCTTTAAGGCAGGTCTTAAGGACTTTCGTAAGGTGACCTCTTGGACTTTCTTTGAGGCAGGTCTTAAGGAATTTTGTGAGGTGGCCTTAAGGACGTTCTTTAAGATAGGTCTTAAGAACTTTCGTAAGGTCGCCTTAATGGCTTAATCATAATTCGGCACTTTGTGTTATAGATGTTCTTTTTTGACGGGATCTTTTGTGCTTTCATATATCTCTTCTTTTTTTTATAGTGTGTTGCTTCTTTCTTTTTTTCTTGTAATGTGTTTTTTTTTTGCTTTCTTGTTGAAAACTACTTGCGTATATGAATATAAATGTTCGAAATATAGTAATATATTTTCACTGGTTTCGTTTAAAGTTTACTTTTTTTCCTTTGTTTTTAAATAGGAAGATAGTGGGCTGAGAAAATCTCATAATTATCGTTCAGAGTTGAATTATATTTATCTCTTCCGAACCCGACTTTTAGTGCATCTACCTGACTTCTATCTGACATCTACCTGACTTCCAGTGCATCTACCGAACCCGACTTCTAGTGCAATCTTATAATTGTCGTTCAGGGTTGAATTATATTTATCTCTACCGAACCCGACTTCTAGTGCATCTACTGAACCCAACTTCTAGTGCAATCTTATAATTGTCGTTCAGAGTTGAATTATATTTATCTCTGCCGAACCCGACTTCTAATGCACAAACCACTGTTCTGACCCGAAAGCCTTAATTTCAAAGAATCTCAACTCCTATTGCAGCGTGTTGCAGTGAAACTTTTAGAATTGATAGATTTTTGTAAGAGTTATCGACATGTTAGCCCAATGATTGTCCACAGTTCTGGCTATCTGCTATTTGCCCACTTTGGGTTGAAATCGCTAATTTTTAGCACTAAATGGAGGAAGTGAATGGAGGGACAACAATATTTAATCCTTTGTTTTTATTAGAGATGCTTAATTATGTATTATTTTAGATAAAATAGGAAATGTTTTTAAGTACCTGTCTATATTTTCTAGGACGATTGTTTTTCTGCGACAACACCAAAAAAAGTCTACCCCTTAAAATAATATGTGAGGGGTGAAGAGGGGGGGGGGGTTTCAAACGCCAAAAACTGAGATTTAATATCAACATTTCCCAGAGAGTTAGGGCTCTCTCTGGGGTGATTTCTTTGCTACTTAAGAAGACTAGAACTTACTATTCCTGCCCGAAGGAATTTTTCCCAATGCTCTGGAAATCGTGTTTCGATGTAATCACCCCTAGAAAAAAAAGACTAAACAAACAAATACCATTTTTCATATATGTATTGCTAATTGCTTATTACTGCAGTAATTCAAACTAGTTTATAAAAGGAACCTGACAACACGAGACCCGAAGGGGGTGGAGTTAGCCCTCTAGCTCTTGGGATTGAACTGCGCTTTTCATAAGCTTGCTACTAATTGCTTATTGCTAAAACAAGTCAACGAGCATCTAAAAAGAACCGTGTCAACGTGAAACTAGCGAGGGGAGAATTGGCCTCTTAACTCTAGAAGAGTGCTAGGTCTAATATATCCCTAAAAAAAGAATTGAATTACACTTTTCGTAAGCTTGCTACTTATTCCTTGGGTAATTCTAACTGATACATAAACGGAACTTTAGGATTCACGTTTACTTTTATTTACTTTTGACTTTTGGTAGTATTATCTTCAGGGATACGTTAGGATGCGTAAAGGACACGTTATACGTAAAATGAGCACATAAAAGGAACCTTAGGTCATACGTTCTTTGTTTGCTTTTGATTTCTGGTACTGCTTTTTTAGGGATACGTTCATTGCGATCCACACCCAGGAAATGTTTTAGTACAACCTGCTGGAAACGGAAATGCAAGAATCGTCCTATTGGATCATGGACTTTATTTGGTAAATATTATCATTAGTATCTTATCTTGTTATGATGAGACGTTATCTTTAGTATAACACGAAATGAGCTGCTTAGTAATTGATTCCATAAACAAAGCGTATGTGAAAAAAAAATGCATTGCTGATTTTGACGATAATATGCCGGCTATGATTGAAAGAACTTCAACATTGTTTTTTCTCATTAGATTAATTGGCTGGTGGAAAATGCTCTATGTTTGTGGTTGTCGGTGTAAACTATGTTGCCAAGTAGATTACTCTGACTTACTTGAAAAAGGTTTCAAAATAAAATAAAAAATAGTTTTTTTTCATGTTTGGCGAGGTAAACAGGTAATCTTATTTCTAGAGATATTACAAATAAAATTGTTATCCTTGATAAAATCTCATATAATAAAAAAGTTACGGATATTTTGTCCGACACTCACACTTATAAACGTATAGAGTCAGACCCCACCGACAAATTCACCCGTGAAGTACTAAAAGAGCTGGGAATTTCACAAAAAGAAAGACTCGTTACTCTACAAATATGAAAAATGTTTTACCCTAAAGGGTGCTTCGCTCCTAAATTCTATGGTCTCCCAAAAATTCACAAAGATAGAGTTCCTCTGCGCCAAATGGTGGCATCTTATAGTTCGCCAGCTTCCAGACTGGGGAAATGGCTATCCACAATTTTTCGTCCTCTTATGTCGACGCAAGCTTCTTACATTAAAAATTCAGTACACCTTGTGGAAAATTAAAAAACCTCGATATAAAAAAGACATAATTTTGGCCAGTTTTGATGCCATTTCGATGTAACGTCATGTGATATAAAAAAATGTGAATTTGCTCTTCAAAAGAAACTAGAAGATAATATTGACCGGATGGATTACAAAACATTAGATATTGAAACTATTATGCGACTTGTTCGCCTTTCCAATAGATATTCCTTATATTTTCGGTACAACAATCAATTTTTCGCCCAAAAAAATGGGCTCCCTATGGGTAGCCTACAATACTTTCACCTTTTTTCGACACTTTTTACATGGAATTTATTGAAACCTTCGCTTTGAATACTTTGCCTCTTAAACACCGGTTCTGGGGCCGGTTTGTCGATGATGTGATCTCTGTCTGGAATCACGGAGAGATAGAACTTAACGCTTTTTTACTTCATCTTAATAGTTTCGATTCCAACCATCAGTTCATCTTGGAACTAGAAGATAATCATAAACTGCCTGTTTTTGACGTCTTAATCTTCAACAAATCTCCCAGCCTTGAATATTCAATTTATAGAAAACCTACACATAATGATAGGTATTTGCATTTCTCTTCCAACCACCCTCCTTGTGTAAAATGAGGAGTAGTTATATCTTTAGTTGATTGCATCATAAGAATTTGTTCAAAGGCTCATATAATCCCAGAATTAAATTATCTGAAGGAAATTTTGTTCTGCAATGGATATCCCATCAAGTTACAGAAATCCATCATAGAAAAAAGACAAAAAAGGCAGAAAAAGATTCATCATCTCCTCAACCTCCAATGGATATCACCCCTTTAGTGGTTGATAAGAAAGTTTTTATTGTTTTATCCTTTTTTCCCGAATTAAGTGACAAAATGCCAAGAATACTTAAAAAACACGATTTAAATGCCAACTTCGGAAAATAAAATCACATCCGGGATCATTTTAACTACGTTAAAGATAAAATAAGCCCATGTTTAAATAGTCGTGTTTCCGGGTTACCATTATCTTGTGGTTGTTTCTATTTTGGACGAACTCATAAGAACTGGGGATAGAGGTCGCAGGAACAGAGGTCCTGAACTAAAAAAGCTATGGAGCTATGCCAAAGGCCTGAGATTTTTGATTCCGCCTTGGCTCAGCATGTGTATCACAACCCGCACCATTTCGCTTTATTCGATAACACCTCCATTATTGCCCCTGTTAAAGGTCTCATCCAAGTTTTCAGGGAGGCAGTTGAGATAAAAAAGTACATTCACCAAAAGGTTGCTCTCAATAGAGACACAGGAGAAACTTATTTAAGCCCCATTTATAATGAACTAATTAATTCTGATCGTTTTTACTTATATATTAAAAAAAATCAAATTTTGCAACCTAGCCTAATCTCTGATGATGTTTTACCTGGAAAGCGTTTAGCTTTTAAAAATGCTCTGTAAAAATTAAAAAATTGAATTCACTTTCAGTACTGTATTTTTCCATTCAGTTACCCTTCCACTGTTACACGGTGTGGGTCTTCAAATTTTAGTTGCGTTTCGTTTCAAGGTTTGAAAATTTTTTTTTTAGAGTATCCATGGAGTTTTATTAGTAATTTTGATGTTATTATCCTGCACTGAGGACGGTCAAGTGGAGGTCTTGACAGAAATATTTGCATTTTAGTTCATATATTTCACTGGCTTGTATAATCCTCGTTTTTCTCTTTTTTTACTATTGTTTCGTTATATATATATATATATATATATATATATATATATATATATATATATATATATATATATATATATATATATATATATATATATATATATATATATATATATATATATATATATATATATATATATATATATATATATATATATATATATATATATATATATATATACATATATATACGTATATATATCTATGTGTGTGTATGTATATATACATATTTGAGGGGTTCAAACCCAGTACCCTCCCCCATGAATACAGCCTTGCTTCCGTATTCTCCTCAATTTCTCGTAACACCAATGCTTCAAAACCAATGCCTCTGACCACCGTAATTCTTGTGGCTTCTAGAATTTTAATTTTGTTTCTGATCTTAGTCTTAATCTTCCTATTCTCCCAAACTATCCTCAACTGCAAAAAACATCTGTTTTTCTCCTTTTTTTTACATATTAAGCACATTGACCTTCCTTACTAATCAAAGATGTAGGGAGGGTTAAAATGTATGTTTCAAATTTAGGGGGTGGGCAATTTTTTTAATAATAAAAATGAAATATGCAAGTTTAACTAATTCACACGGCGCAAACATTACACAAATTACAGAAATATATTTCCGTGTTCCTTTGCTAGCCTTAGAAAACCTGACTTCAGATATTGATTTAAAAAAAAGGAACTATCACAAGCCAAATGGGCCGAGCTCACATTCCGAATTAAAAAAAGCGAAAAAAAAAACACACAAAAAAGACCAGTAAGTGAAGACAAAGGAAAAAGAGATTTGACATCATAAGCTAAACATGGTTTAAAATAGAATGTCTTATAAAATTTGCTAAATAACTAAACAATGAATAAACATTCATTGAATACAAGGTAAAACCTTCAGTTGATAAATTTGGTAGAAAAAAGATACATGTATATTTAAGTCTCAACACGTCAAAAAGATTAAAAACAAATAAACCTATTTGAATTTATAAGGAAATTAAAATTTAATAAAAACAAAGAGGGGCTAATCCAGATAGCCCGATAGCCAACTATCTTTGGCTAGATAGCCAACTATCTTTGGCTAGATAGCCAACTATCTAGATAGCCAATCAAAAATAGTTGCATGTCAAGGTCTTTGACGGCAAAACCTCAAAACGAAAAAGTTTAAATGTGCCAAACTTCGTAAAATTGGTTTCTGAAATCTTTTTACGATAATTTCTTTCTTTCACACTCTTAGTGACTGCTTCCGATAAAATGTCGTATAATTTTTTTCTTAAAATACAGGTAAAAAGAATTTTTCTCTTAAGAAGACAAAAAATTATGTGATTCGTAAATTGGTCTTAAAAATACATGTTGAAAACCTCCTAAACCCACACCCCACCCCGAACAGGAATTCTTTTGGGCAAACAAGGTCTTTGACAATAAAAACACAAACAGTAAAGGGCATTTTTGATCCTGGATATCCAAAAAAGCTTGGAGTATTTAGGTCAAACTTTAAAGAAATGTCGAGGAGAATGCCAAACACAATCAAAAAACACTTTTTTCTTTATTGGTTGTGAAAAGGAATTACCATCAATAGGTATATCAATATTAGAAATACATTTCTAAGGAACGATTGATGGTATCAGCCGTCACTTCTTTCGGGATTTTTTAGGGGCATCTTCAACTAAAATCTCAAAAGTTACTATGTGCATCCAGTTTTACAAGAAGACTTATCTACAGTATGTCGAGAAAAGCTGTCTCCTTCCCATGCCCTTTTTAGCTGTAATCCCCCAAAAGACTTATGTTCAAAATTCTTTATCTAAATTCATAAAGTTCAAAGATTTCCAACACGAATTTTATTACTCAGCGTTTAGGAAAGGTCTGATTCATCTGAAAAAAAATGAGATATAAAACTGCTTTAATGTTTAGTGATGTCTGATTTTCTTTTTTTTTGACCATAAAACAGAACTTTTTTATGAATGATCTTGACAGGAATATATATCACGACTTTAAAAAACAATCAATTCCAAGGAGGTTGAACATGTAAAGATTCTAATTTGTGTTTTACATGATATTGGCCTCAGATTTGTAGAATATTTAAAATCTGAATCCACCTATCTACATATATTTTGAGCTCCTGTCTACAAAAATTTCGAATTATGTAATTTTTGCCAAAAGAAAAATCCCGGATGAGTGTTGTTTTTTATTTTTTGTTCCCCAGGGGTGATTGTTTCGAACCCCAGAGACTTCTGATCAAAATTTTTAGATAGCTATTGAATTCAGTATAGCTGAAAGGTCCTATAATTATGTCTTTGGGGATAACCTGGACCCCCATAGTTCCTGCGGAAAGGGCTATAAGTTACTAAATTTGCCCACTGTTTAAATGTAGCATTTGTTATTGGGAAATATGAGGATTCTATTTTTTTGGAGAGGAATTTTCCACGGGAGAATTTTCTATGGGGAGGTAAGTTTCCTGGTTAAATTTTTACACGGGGAATTATCTGCCATAATTTGAAAAACAGTTAGAAACTTAATAAAAAGGAACAAGTTTTTTCGACCAAAAGTAAGGAGCAAAATCAAAACTAAAATGAACAGAAATTATTTCGTATATGAGAGGGAGGAGGGCTGCCCCTTCCTCAACCCTCGCTCTTTACGCTAAATTTTGACCTTTTGTTACAATTCTTTAAGAAAGACTGCTCAAACAAAGTGGCCATTGAAGTTGAATGCGAAGAACTTTAAGGAACTTCAATAGTGAACTATTGAAAATCCTTAGTAATAGCTACAACAATCATGTCATTGCCACCTGATCATGCCACCCTCCTTTTTAAGGGTGTATTATTGTGTCTTCAGTAAATCACTAGTTTTGCATAATCCTAAAAGCATTGGAAATTCATTAGGTTCATTTTAACTCCCCCCCCCCCCACCAATGTGAAAACATATAGGCTAAATAATATTTACCATGCATTTTACAATACGGTAATTTTTTTTAATACCGTAATTTGAATCAACTTTTACGACGTCAGGAAACGAAAAAATTCATGGAAAATATATAATTTGGGCTATAAATTCGCGCATAACCGGGGGGGGGGGTGAAGCAAAGGGAAGTGCTTTTAGGAAGCACTTAAAAATTCAATGGAAATTTCACCTTAAGACTCTTAGACATAGTTGTAATAGTAGCCACAGTAATAGTATTGGTATTACTAGTAGTTTGATTAA
Source organism: Artemia sp. Qi Xiang Cuo (assembly GCF_049724085.1). Taxonomy (NCBI): domain Eukaryota; kingdom Metazoa; phylum Arthropoda; class Branchiopoda; order Anostraca; family Artemiidae; genus Artemia; species Artemia sp. Qi Xiang Cuo. Next base: position 50,423,443 of record NC_142812.1, read on the forward strand.
TAGTAATAGCAGTAATACTGATAGAAGCAGTAGCATTAATGTATTGCCTTTTGATCAATTAAACGTCCCTCTTGTCGAGTCCGTGAAGTTTCAACTTAATACATATTGTCTTTTGGTCAGATAATTATCCCCTTTAAGCATACTCTGAAAATTCCAACTTAAGACCCAAATCAATTCTTGAGAAACGCTCTTTTGACAATGTACATGCACATAGCGTCTTTTGATTTTGTTCAAATTTTCCCTCAATATTTTAAATGAAGTAGTGATGTAGTAGTATTAGTGGCTGTAGCTGTATTTGTAGTAGTAGTGTGCAAATATTGCCTTTTTGATCATCTCCCTTACCATTTCCTGAAAGTTTCAACTTAATATACTCAGTCATTCCTAATTTACGATTTTTTGACAATCCAAATACACATAACATGCTTTGATTTAGTTCAACACTCCCCTTAGCATTCTCTGAAAGGCTCACCTGAATGCCTTTTGTCGTTTTTGAAAGTAAAGTTCATACATGCTCACCTTTCTCAATAACATATGGTAAATGTAAACAATGAACGAATTGCTTAACTTACAGCCCTTGTCCTGAGGGCTGTGGGAAGGTTGACATCCCCAAATACATAATTACTTGACCTTTCAACAATGCTGAACAAAATAGGCCTACTAAAATTTTGATTGGGTATTTTTAGGGGAATAATAGGCTTGTGGAGAGGGCTGGTTGCCCTCTATTCATTTTTTACTCTTAAAAAGGGCACTAGAAATTCCGACTTCCAATGAATTGAGCCCCATCCAATCCAAAGTTTATACTACCACCTGTTCAGTAAAAACCAGTAAAAACCTACTGCAAAATACTCGATAATTTCAAGTATGCCATCATAACATAACTTACAAACCTCGCCCTTGAGCTCTGGGGGGTTATGTCCACCCCGAAGGCATTGTTATATGCTCTTTGGATCACTGTGAACAGAATGGCTATATCACAATTTCGATCGGATGTGGTTGGTGAAAAGAGGGTGTCCGGAAGGAGGGGGGTGTGGAAGGATGGATGCCCTACATCACTTTTGACTCTTAAAAGAGAACCAGAACTTTATAATCCCAATCAAATTAGCCTCTTCTAAAGTTCACACGGCCATCCCTTCCATTAAAACGTTATATGCCTTCGGGGTATAACTTATAATCCTTGCCCCCATATTCTGGGAGAGGGTGGGGGGGGTGTAAACCCTGAGGCCTTGATATGTGATCTTTTGACTATTTTTGAACAAATAGCTTTCTCAAATTTCTATCGGATGCATTTGCTGAAAATAGGACGTGAGGGGGGAGGCTAGTTGCCCTTGGATCACTTTGACTCTTTAGAAGGGCAGCAGAGCTTCTGATTTCCAATTTAATGAGCTTCCTCCAACGTTTATGGGACCACCCTTTCCATAAAAATCTCATATGTTCCTGGGTCATAACTTAAAAGCCTTGACTTGAGGGATTTGTGTGTGTGTGGGGGGGGGGGGGTATCATCGTCAAAGATATGCTTACTGAACCTTTCAACTACGCTGAGCAAAATTGTATCTCAAGATTTTGATTGGATATGTTTGGGGAAATGATGAAGGACTTTGAAGTCATAGTCACTTTTGACTATGAAGAAGGGCACTAGAACTTCGTAATTTTCAATCTAATGAGTCCCTTTTGAAGTTTCTACGACAACTCCTTCTATACGCCCTGCCCTGGTCTTAAAAAAAATGACAACAATACATTGTGCCCACATCGCTCTTTACTTAGGCAGCGCTGTTGCGCTGCCTATGATTGGACTCTGGAATAAAGAGTGAAAAAAGGGCAAAAACATAAGAAAGGGCAAATGATTAATAATCATTGATAATAATTAAAATATGGATAGAGAATGAAAAAAGGGCAAATGATTAATGACCATTAAGGATAATTGATATCCGGAATACAGGATAGAGAGTGAAAAAACAACGAAAACTCTATTCATAAAATTGCCTCTCCCCCAAAACTTATTGCTACCTTCGGTAAATGGGCAAATGTCTATTTGTCTATTTGCATGAACCAAATTCTGAAGGCTAGACCTAACAAACAGACAGAAATAAAAAAAATATTTTTAGAACTTAAAACCAGTTCTAAGTTTTGTATAATTGTGTAAAATATTGTTCAGGCATGCAATGATAATCTACTGCTTCATAGAAAACACAGTTCATATAATTATCCAGTATGATCATTCCCTATCTCATCCATTATAAAAACCCGGACCGGGGTGCGAGTGCTCCAGAGAACGTAGAAACATAAGCGGCATCAGATCTTTTCACGGGTAGACAAGTCAGACGCGAAACAATCGGAAACAAGTGGAAACCCGCTATTACGAATAATGCACTTTACGCGAAACAATCGGAAACAAGTGGAAACCCGCTATTAATAACTGCACGAAGAAGTGGGAGGAGCTTTTTGTTCGCACCGAGAAGGAAGACCAGAAATGATCTGTGATAAGCTTACTGGATAATTATATGAACCGTGATAGAAAAAGACGAGACATTGGAATTGTGCATTAAAAAATCCTTCGAGCCGGATTTGAACCAGCGACCTATGGATATCAATTTAACCTCTACAGTCCACCGCTCTACCAACTGAGCTATCGAAGGCTTATTATATATGAAAAATTAAGCTAGACTACATATACATAAAGCAGGCGTGGCTTATGAGTGCTACAAGCCATAAGCTACGTTAATTAAATACTGTTTCTTTTTCCACTTGTGATTTCGGTTTCATTTGTGTATTTATACCATCCGTTTACGCGCTCGTATGTGAGAGGGGCGGATCTGCCCAAGGCCGTACCCAGCGGGAGGTTAGGGGGTTTGAACCCCTCCCGAAATGTTTTTTTACTAGTAAAAACGTAAAAAATGGATATAAACAAATCTTGTATGCGTTTTTTGAGTTTTTTTTTGTGTAAACCCCCCCCGTCCCCGAAAAATAATATTTGAGTAACACCCCCTTGGAAAAAAATCATGGGTACGGCCGTGGGTCTGCCCAACATGAGGGGAAGAACCTCATGTAGCAGGAAAAAACAGATGATGTTACAAATTCAAAAACAAAAGAACAAAAAATTTCAATTACGAGGAAAGAATAAAAAATATTAGACAGCTACACTCTCTCATTTGCTCTGCTTTTTATTTGGCGGGGGGGGGGGGCGGGTAGGGAGAAGAAGTATTTTATGTGCAGATTTCCAGTGAGCCAAAGGGTTTTTTGGGTATTGGTAGTACTTTTGGTAATGTTCTATTAGCTGGTACCCACGCGATATACTGTATAGGGAAATCTAAAGGAAACTAGTCAAACGGGTATCTGTCAATAGAGAAATGAATCACAAAGCGGGGTTTGTCATTGCGTGTTCGATATTTAACCGATTCTTGTGGGGGGTTTAGGGGGGAAAAGGTACCAAGGTTAGGTTAGGTTACGTATTTAATATATGCTATGCTTTAGCCCTCCCCCCTAATACGCAAATATGTAGCCCAAATTTGTTTCTAAACTATTATATTTTCATCATATTTGGTTTTATTTCATTAGCATAAACCAAACTTGACTTCTCGCGTGGGTACCAGCTAATAGAACAGTGCTGTACTTATTTTTATGATAGGGGGATCGGATAAGACACTGTATCGTGTCTATGTGCTATAAATCAAATTTGCTTAATTAGAAATTGTAACCTAATATTAAAAATTAATTCGGAGTTCCTTTTCCCGGAACTCCGAATTTACAAAGTTCCTATTTTTGTAACTTTGATGGCCCTGGACCATGTCTCAAGGGTCTGAACCACTGCTGAGCTATGGTTGTGAAGACGCATCACCTGCACCAATTAATTGGTATCCTTTACAAGGTTGCAGGCTAAAATCCTTTACTAAATAGCAGGCTATCACTGCAACCGCTATCCAAAAACCTCTCTGACGAATTGGTAGATAGGAATTAAGCCCTTTTTGCATAGGCCGTATTGAGCGCGGTTATATGAAACCATAACTGTTGTTAATAGCCTGGCATTATTGAAACTCACCAACCTTCTTTGTAATTTATTTTATTACCAATATACCCCCCTCTCCTATGCAGAGGCCTAGAAGCAACAAATATAACCTCGGCTTACTTTTTACCAAGTTTGGATGGGAGGTTTGCTGACAACAAGAATTTGAGAACCCTCTTGCCTCTTTCTTCACAAAAGTTGGGTCATCGGGATTCTAAAAAGGCAAAAATCGGAGCTTTGCTGTTACTTCACTTGAATTTAAGGGAAACTCCTTCAGTCACTTTGGGTAGAAAGTTATTCACTAAAATATAGGGACCAACCTCCCTCCACCTAGGTAGAATTGGTCCCGGTATACCAAAAGACACAACTAGGAAACTCGCTTTCCCTTTCCATCAAGTTTTGTCTATATCCAACATTTTTTTCGTGTTGATGTCCTGGTGGCAAGAATTCAAGGACTCTTTGTAAGGACGATACTCCTTGCTCCCTACCAAGTTTCATTGGGACCTTGCAAACTTTTCTGATAACCAGTTGCTGGGGTTATCAAATTTCGGGAGCCCCTTCTACCACAAGGGTCGATCCGGTCGGTCCGGTCCGGTGCCCTTTTTAAGTGACCAAAAAAATGGAGGGCAAATAAGCCCCCTCCCACGCTCATTTTTTCCCAAAGTCACCCGATCAAAATTTTTAGATAGCCATTTTATTCAGCAAATTCGAAAATATTATAAGTATGTTTTTTAGGATGGCTTAATCCCCGGAAGTTCCCGGGGGGAGGGCTGAAAGTTAGGAACTTTACCGTTAGCATATAGTATTGGTTATTGGGAAGTATACAGACGTTTTCAGGGGAGATTTTTCCTGGTAGTGGGGTGGGGGGAGGGGGTGTCGGTGGTTATGTGGGAGGATATTTCCATGAAGGAAGTTGTCATGGGGGAAGGGACATTGCTATGAAGGGGACGCCGGACATCCCAGCACTATTTAAAAAAAAAGATCAGAAATTAAATATAAAAAAACAAGTTTTTCAGCTGCAACAGCAGCAACATAAAAACTTTAAACGAACAGAAAATATTACATATATGATTGGGTTCACCCCCTAGTCAATACCTCGCTCTTTAATCTAAAGATTTCTTAGTACTTTCATAAGAGCTATTTATTCAAATTAACGACCTTTGTGATTAAGCGGTAATTTTTAAAGAATTGGAACAAAATTCGAACTTTAGCGTAAAGAGCGAGGTATTGACTGGGGGGCGAACCCCCTAATGTACGCATTAAAAATATATGAATATAGAAGTTCGTTACGTAAGTTAATTCGTAAGTTATATATATTTATTACTAATAAAAACGTTCGTAAATAAAATTAAACAAGTTTCTAGAAAGCCATTTAACCAAATAAAAGTAAATTAATATGAAAATTTTGTTTTAATTATTCATGTACGGTGAGCCAAGATCAAAACCTACATTTATTCAAAAACGTTCAAAAATTAAATTAAAAAAAAACAAGTTTTTTTTATCTGAAAGTAAGGAGCGACATTAAAACTTAAAACGAACAGAAACTATTCCATATATGAAAGAGGCTTTCTCCTCCTCACCGCCTTGCTCTTTACGCGAAAGTTTTGACTTTCTCACAACTATTTTTTAAAAAAAAAAAGAAAAACTTTAGCGTAAAGAGCGAGGCATTGAGGAGGGTACAGCCCCTTTCATATACGGAATTATTTATGTTCGTTTTAAGTTTTAATGTCGCTCCTTACTTTCATTTAAAAATTACTTGTTTTTTTTATTTAAATACGGGTTTTTCATTGTGTCTTTCCCGTTTGACTGTAGCTTCTCTTGTTGGACTTCTTTAGAGGAGCCCTGATAATGCGAAAGTACCGTTTTATCTTTATAATCCTTTTGGTGCCTGCGAAGTAAAAAGTCGTTAGCCGAACGTCCAAAAATAATCGTTGTCTATCGCTAGTTTCAATTACTAGCTCTAACTAAAAAGTAAGATGTATAAAAACAGCTAACTTTGTAAAATTAATTTTTAAAAAATAATATAATTCGAAAAACACATATTTTGTATCTTTATTTAAAACTGAAGAAAACGTCCCTGTCCCCCTTACGTTTTCGTGAATTGGCGCCTCTACTTAAAGACCTAACTGTGTTCGATTCTTGATCAGATTTTACAATTTCGTCATTTTCTTGTTGGATGATGTTACCTGCGGGTTTTAGCATAATATAACAATTATCTGTTTTTATCTCTACACTAAAAGACGTGGATGATTTTGCTTTCCTTGCTACTTAACGCCTTCAAGTCCGTATCCGCAGGGGGGGGGGGGGGTACCCGGTCGGCCCCTCCCTTTAAAATTTTTTTATGTGTCGTAAAACTGCATACAAATAAAACTTTTGATGCTTTTTATTGTAGCCCCCCCCCCTCCCAAACGAAAATCCTTGTTGCTCCTTCATAGCCATAAAAGATTAATTAAAATGTGGCGGATTTTTTCTTATTCTTTTTTCTTTAATTTAGTGTCATCCCCACTATGCGTTCGAAATTAATAGATACATCCAGCAATTAAGACTATTTTTACTAAGGTATCCTGACACTAGCCCTATTCATATTGTATTCATTAACAATATTTATATGTCAGTAGGTAGAATAATTGATTATTTAGCTGGCAGTTCTATTCTGGTAAGTCTCTAGCCCCTCGCAAAGGAATCAATTTTTAGGTAAAAAATCTTATTTAGTATTATTCCTGTTAAGCCTCAATGCAAAACCTATTTTATGCTTATAATTAATATTTTAGAAGAATGGAGGTATATTATAAGAATTTCTTCGGCTCGAATTGCTTTTGAAACAGCTATTCTATATTCATAAAATAGTAACAATCGGTTTTGGCTATTTTTGTATATATAAAAGCTGAAAATTAAGTTACGTTAAGATCATACTTCACAGGATCATTTCCGTAGTGTGATTGCTTAGGTTTCGCTGGGAAACCGACGCTTCCATAAACCACGATGATGAGCCGAAACACCTAGTGTTGGGCGTTATTTCGATTTTTTCACATTCGATATATCGATATTTCGGAACCGTTTTTGGCTCCGATACACTCTTGTTTTTGCCAAAGTTAAATAACGAAAATCGTAGTTAAAGAGTATTTTGCATCATTTTTTTTATAAAAACTTCGAATAATACAACATTGAACAATGAAAAAACCGACTTCGATTATATGAAAGAATATCACGAAAACCCAGACATGAAACTACTTGGGCTCAAGAAAAAAACATGGCTATATTTGGCTATTCAAAAACAGCAACATGTCAATGTTTTTCTCAGAGAGTCGATTTCGCCGCTCGGTGATCAACTGATCGGCCTTGGAAAAAACTCTCTCAGAAGGGACACTGGTGGTGGGCACAGACATAAATTTCATGGCAACCCTGTACAGATATTTCTGAGAGTCCATGTTGCGATAAGTCTACCACTCGAGTGGATCCGTTTTTCGTGGAGCTATAGAGTCTCTGTTAAAAATCTACAGAGCCATGACAGACTCGGCCGCTGTCGAACCATGTCCTGATTTGACTAACAGAACTTCGTCATGTGAGCCCCACAAACTGTCATGATCATGTCGATGCTGTCTCGCGGGGTTTGTGACGGTACTTGTACCTGCTGCTACGGATTCAGCAGACAGCAAGGCCAAATCCATCTCTCTTGCTATTTTGCCCTCAACCGAGACAAGATCGTCAGGGGAAATATACATTTTCTTGAAACGCGGATCAAGGTATGTGGCAATCGTCACGGGTGTGAACTGACCGAGGCTTATAAGCCTAGCTTGCATTTTCTCCATCAAAGCCTTGCGGAGGTCCTCGACGACATTTGAAAATCCACCACAATCTACCTGAACAAGGTGGCGTCTCAAAATCTTGGATAAAGGCAGGACTTTTGAGATGGAGGGATAGCTTTCAGAAGAGAGCTCGATTGTGACCTCGTCAACAGGTGTAAGTACCGCGATTACGTTTGAAATAACATCCCACTCACTTTCAGTGAGTAGTAGATCTACTTTACCGAGAAGCACAAGCAAACTTGGTACCGACTCTTTCAAATCTTGTAGACTACGCAACACTAGTGAGAAGCGAATTCCGTCTAGTGGTCACATCAGGTATCAGTTTTTTGGTGCAAACATTGTCAATAGAGATCTGAACCTGGCGCAGCTTGTCGGCAGCTACAACACTACGTCTGAAAAAGCTGACTATGTTCCTAGCTTTTTGGACAAGAGGTGACAAGTCAGCAGTATCATCAATAGCCCCCCTCACAATCAAATTCAGAGTATGTGCGAAGCACGAAACATGTCTCCAGCCTTTACCCTACAGCAGATGCAGCATCCTTTACAGCCCGTACCACATTTGCTCCATTATCGGTAACTACAGCTACAACCTTTTCCTTAATCCCTCACTCAGTGGCAATTTTCAGAAGATGAGCTGTGATAGCATCAGCACTATGCCTTTCTTCAATTTTGACAGTAGTAAGCACGTTGCTGCAGAGGCAGCCTTTCTTATCAATGTAATTTACAGTGACAGCCATGAAACCCTCAGTCGCCCGGGAGGTCCATATATCTGTGGTAAGGGAAACATGTCCTATTTTTTTAGCGCCTCCTGCAGTTTCAATTTCTCTACAGCATAGATTTCAGGGAGAAGATCTCTTGTCACTTTAGCTCGGGATGGCAAAGTCTAATTGGGGTCAAGGCCCTGCACCAGATCAATAAACCCAGGATTTGAAACAACAGAGAGGGGTTGCATATCATTTGCAATGAATTTCACAACCAGTTTGTTCATTTTTACAGTTTTAGGGTGCTTTGCCCTGTACTTGGTCTGTAACAACGAGTCAATTCTCGGCTGCTTTGCACTTGGTGCTCCTGAGTCAGTCTGGTCACTTCTATCACGGGTAACTTGGGTAGGGTCACTAGCTTGACTCAAAGGTCTGGTTGAGTTTTGGCTATGTGATGGGACAATTTGACTTGAATCATGTTAATCATCAGATGGATACGAATCAGAATCAGGGTTAACACTGGCACCCCCGGCCGATGTACTCCCTTTTATGCTTTGGTATTGATTTTGTGGTTTGTCTTGAGATGAGCAGTAAGGTTGGTGGTATTTCCAGAGGTAGCAACACTTTTTTTGCATATTTTGCATAGTGCAGACTTAGCCGATACTTTTGTAAAATATTCCCACAAAGGAATTGGCATTTTTCAAAAACTGGTAGAGACCTGGACCTGCAATATATTAAACATTCAGAGGCAAATAGAATCCAATGGAACTGATTTTGTTAAATAAAGTGGTAGTACCAACCAGCAAATAATGGACCAAATGTGGGGATTCGATTTGGCATATAGGGTTGGATTTTGCTATGTACTCTAGATCAATAAGCAAAAGAAAATGATGAAAAATTACAGTATATTATCAGCTAAATTTCTAAATATCAATTATTTGGCAAAATATCATATTTTGCCAATCTGTTTTACAGAAATGTTTTCTACTAGTCCAAGAGCCATGTAGCACGACAATACTCTGATATTAATAAGATTTCAAAGTCAAGACAGGGTTACAGCCTAGAGCCTAGGCAGTAGAGTCTAAGCTATACGAGTAGTCGGAAACGCATATGCCTAAAGAATAATCAAATCAACCGATTACACCCTGGAGAGGCTGTGACACTATTTAATTACCAAAGGAAAAAAATCATCAGACTCATTCTTCCTGACTGAGCATAGAAGCAGCATAAAAACAGGACACACAAACAGGCAACATTACAGAACCCGTTAGTGCACTTCTACATTTTTGAAAGACGCCCTGTGACTTACCCATTACATACTTCATACCAGCTTCATCACAGGGACCTATGCAACCTCGGACTGTTCGGACAAGAAACTAGTGCCGTAGTAATAGAAGTGTCAATCTAACCTTCAAACTATAATTTAAGCCTCCTGACCCTGTGTGGCAAAGGGAGGTTGTTAATTTCAGTTGAAGAGCTAAAATTATGATCTAAAAGCTTGATTGATACTTTTTATCACCAACGTACGGGGCTATACCAGTCTGAGGTTGCATATTTACCTAGCAGAGGTTCCCTGTACCTGACTGAAACCCTGATTTTTACGAGGTGGGCTGAGAAATTCTACTTCTACACTTACCCAGCTGGGAATCAATAAAAGTATTTTGGGTTATGGGGCTATAAGCCCCATAACCATCATTGTCACATCATTGTCACATCATCATTGTCACAATGATGATTTTATTAATAAACAGGCCTTAAGGGTGAGTATACAGGGTTGCGAACTTTTTGGTCAATGAATATGTCCCTTGAGCATCCAAAAATGTTTCCTTTTCAGCCAAATTATGTCCATATTTTGTCTATAATATGTCCATAATATATCCATCTTGAAATCTCAAAAACTAGTTTTCTTACGACTTGTATACCTCTTTCAAAGTGGTCAGTTAACATCGAATATAATGAAAACGAATAAGATTCATTTAATCATCCATAAAAAATGAACTAGTGTGAAAGCACAAAAGTCGTAAAAACATATAAACAGTAAAAAAATAATTGTCGGAGCTTGAGGCTCATCTTCCTACGAGAGTTCTGCTTGACAGGTATGGTCGGCATGAGGGTCAGCATTTTCACTTCTTTTGGTAGCTTTTTGTCAATCAGAGTATTTCTTGCGCATGTCATAAGGTACAATCCAGGAGTCAAGTGACGTTGCAGAGTGCTAGGTAAGCTGGGTTGCCCTTCAATCAGGGGGGTGACATCCCTCATAATTCAGTAATTGCTTCTGTTGCAAGTTGTATCTTGAGCCCTTAAAGGGGCCCCAAAGGTATTGAATTTTTTTTAACCACACAAAGAAGTTATCAACAGTAGTTAAGTTACTGAAAAGTTGTTAAAAACATATCACTAATTTATAAATAAGTTATTCAAGAGTAATATATTCCAAAAAATAACAATCAAACCTCATTTATTGGGCAACACAAAGATAAACTGTTTTCCTAATGTTTCAAGTTTTCAAATGCCGTCAACAAAAGTAGCACTTATTTTTGAAATTTGTAACTTTGATGTCAACAATTCTGGTATTATTTTTGAACTTTAGGGTGGGGGGGGGGGGTAAATTTCATGGTAACTTTGAAGTGGACCTTATAATCTACTAGAATGAAAGTGAAAACATCATTTGATACTTCTTATGCTCTTTCATAATTCAAATAAAATACCTTCAGGGCCCCTTTAAGGGCTAAAGATGCAATTTGCAACAGAAGCAATTATTGGATTATGAAAGAGCATAAAAAAGGCATCAAATAATGTATTTGCTTTCATCTTAGCTAAATTATTGTGCCACCTGCATATTTACCACCAATACCAACAGCCTAAACTTATACATTGTGCCCACGATTGGGGGCCTGTTTTAAATGTTTAGGAGGAGTGTATTTTGATCAGGATAGCCTACTTGTAAAAGATTATGCATTAGCCAAGCACTGGGAGGTTTTACCCAATATAACCCCTCCACTATAGCCTAGTCTAGGTTAAGTTTTTATTAGTTTTATAAAAGTTTTCCAGAATCGTACTGGGAATTTCACATAAACCTAAGGGTGACTCATTCAAACAGGGTGCGTGACTGCCTTTGTTCCAGCAACACTTTACTAGGCTATAACTCCACACAAAGTGTTCATATAGCCTAATTTGTTATCAACCAGGTAGAATCACGACCCTTCTAGGAGACCCTTAATGAAATTATTTGAAAAAACACTACGTTTTCTAGAGAGTTAAAGAGGCTGAGTCACAAGTTCGAACCTTAAAACGTACAGGGATTAGGAGGTACAGTTGGGGGGCTGCCACACCCCAAACCCCCCACTTTCGCAATCTTTAAATAAAGAAAAAGTTTTTTAAACTGAAAGTAAGGAGCGACATTAAAACTTAAAACGAACAGAAATTATTCCGTATATGAAAGGGGCTGTGCCCTCCTCAACGCCTCGCTCTTTACACTAAAGTTTGACTTTCTTACAACTCTTTTTTTAAACAATAAAAACTTTAGCGTAAAGAGCGAGGCGTTGAGGAGGGCACAGCCCCTTTCAAATACGGAATAATTTCTGTTTGTTTAAGTTTTAATGTCGCTCCTTACTTTCAGTTTAAAAAACTTTTTTTTTATTTAAAGGTTGCGAAAGTGGGGGGTTTGCGAAAGTGGGGGGCGGCAGCCCCCCAACTGTACCTCCTAATCCCAGTACGTTTTAAGGTTAGAACTTGTGACTCAGCCTCTTTAAATCTTTAGAAAACGTAGTTTTTTCAAATAATTTCTGCACATTTTTGTGCAGTTTATTACTTATTATTGCTTGACTAACTGTTAGCTGAGCGTGTCTGGAGTTAATGTGGGGGGGCGGCCCCACCCCAAACCCCCCGCTCTTGAAGATTCTTTTGTTAAGGCTGTTAATTCCTGAATACTCAAATCAAATGTGCAGTAAGATTTTCTTTTTTCAACTTGTCTTCGAGCATGCGGGTATACGGCGTGTTATCAAAGCAGTGGAGACTTACCTGTAACCTGAAGGCCGACTGTGATATTCTTCTGGAGACGCCTGTTGAGCCGAAGGATTTAATAGATTGGATTTAAAAAAGAGTTTCTTTTTTAAACTTTAAATTCAATATAAAAAAAATTCCTCTGACTGGGAATCGAACTCAGGTCTTCCGCCTGATAGTCTGGAGTAGTGACCACTGTACCACAGAGACAACTGTTATATTATTTTTAGTCTCTGCTATCTATTTTTGAGGCAAGCAAATCCCCACAAAACTTGATATTTGGTTTTTGGAAAACAGGGAAGGAGTGATCGGATTGAGCTGAAATTTTGAGGATAAGCTCCCAAGCCCTAGGAAAGCTTATCCTCTAAATTTCAGCCCGATCGGACAGTGTTAAAGGGGAGCTGTGATGGGAAAATTAAACCTAGGCACTTATGTATAATTAAGGTTTTTCATAAGTATAACGTTAGGGTAAGAGGGAGTTGATACAAAAAGTTATACCTACTCTAATAGAAGGAAGTCTGCCTTGAATAATTAACCAGTCACATAGATTCAGGGCTAAACCGGTATTCTTGTAGCGGCTGATAAAAAACAGAGAACGGCAAATTAATTGGCTAGGCCTGGTTTTTGGAATACAGGGACGAAAGGATCAACTCGAGCTGAAATTTTGAGAATAAGCTTCTGAGCCCTATGAAAGCTTAACCTCTAAATTTCATCCCGATCGGACAGCGTTAAAGGGGGGCTGTGGTGGGAGGGTCGAAAATTCCGACACAGTTAATCCCATGAAGATAAAGTCGGAGGAGGATGAAATTTTGCACGTTTCTTAGTTTGAGCTTGGGCTACAAAATGCAATCACCTCCGTCTCTCTGCGACCTATAGGACCGGAAATCACTTAACATTGTGGTGGGTCACCTCTTTAAAGAGGCACAAGTGTGCCTTCTTGATTCAACTTGTAAATATGACAAGAAAACTTGTTAACTGAGACTAATTACACATATTTGTAGGATATTGCACTTCCAGCATGAAAATGTACTTACCAACACAGACATGTTATGATTTTTTGAAAATTGCGGTAAATTCTAAATAAAACTAGATAAAATCGCACATTCTTCTGTTAGTTAACAAAAGTTTCAATCATTCCATTAAAAAACATACAAACTGTGGAATGATAAGGAATGACAATGTCATTGTTGTTTATTTCAACGTTTCTGGACCATTCATTAGCTCTGTCTTATGAGTCATTGGATTTCATAGGTTATTCTTCTTCTTCTGGAAGATTTGGAAAACTTTTTTCTCTGTGGGACCTTTTCTGTTGGTCATTCACGAGTAGATGGCGAGAAAAGCTGAAAATACTGGAAAATTCCGAAATATCGTTTTCGATATCGAATATCGCCCAACACTAGATTGCTTAGGTTTCGTTGCGAAAATGATGCCTCCACAAACGACGATTATATGTGGAAACGTCTACCTCTGAGCGGGAAACAAACTGGATCTGGCTTATACCGGAATTCTGGTAGTTGAGGATTGTTTTTGGCTGGCATTAATAAGGCTGGGATGAGGCAGGTGTGATCCGAGTGGCTGGAAAAATCATTTATGTCGGAAGTTTTTTAGTTGTACCAATTAAGACACTATTCATTGGGAGTGGGCGATGTCGAGTGTGTCTAAATGTGGTATATTTATACCAATTTTGTATTTATTATCTCTACTGGTTTAATTAAGTACATACCTAGAAATATGGTACCTTTTACAAAATTGTGGTACAGGTACAATTCAGTATTTTTGTACCTATACTCTGTGATCTTTAAATATTTTATTTTACCCTGATCTGTTCGGCGTAGACAAGATAAGGGACAGACAAGCAGTCACCTATATCCTTTTTTCGTAAACAGACGCTTCACTTCCGGTAACCAAAGGTCGACAAAAACATATTTCTGTGTATCAACATCAAGTTTACCGATTGAAAATGAAGCTATAATGACACTTGGATTCGTGATGGTTTGGAATCTAGTGGAATAAAAACAAAATCAACCACCCAAGTGGGAAATCTCCTCAGTTTGAAAATTTGTATTAAGGAAAAAGGAGCTTGCTGAGAGAAATTAAAAGTAAGAATAAATTTAAAATAAGGCGATCTAGTTCAACTTCATATATATATATATATATATATATATATATATATATATATATATATATATATATATATATATATATATATATATATATATATATATATATATATATATATATATATATATATATATATATATATATATATATATATATATATATACGTATATATATCTATGTGTGTGTATGTATATATACATATTTGAGGGGTTCAAACACAGTACCCTACCCCATGAATACAGCCTTGCTTCCGTATTCTCCTCAATTTCTCGTAACACCAATGCTTCAAAACCAATGCCTCTGACCACCGTAATTCTTGTGGCTTCTAGAATTCTATTTTGTTTCTGATCTTAGTCTTAATCTTCCTATTCTCCCAAACTATCCTCAACTGCAAAAAAACATCTGTTTTTCTCTTTTTTTTTACATATTAAGCACATTGACCTTCCTTACTAATCAAAGATGTAGGGAGGGTTAAAATGTATGTTTCAAATTTAGGGGGTGGGCAATTTTTTTAATAATAAAAATGAAATATGCAAGTTTAACTAATTCACACGGCGCAAACATTACACAAATTACAGAAATATATTTCCGTGTTCCTTTGCTAGCCTTAGAAAACCTGACTTCAGATATTGATTTTAAAAAAAAGGAACTATCACAAGCCAGATGGGCCGAGCTCACATTCCGAATTAAAAAAAAACGAAAAAAAAACACACAAAAAAGACCAGTAAGTGAAGACAAAAGAAAAAGAGATTTGACATCATAAGCTAAACATGGTTTAAAATAGAATGTCGTATAAAATTTGCTAAATAACTAAACAATGAATAAACATTCATTGAATACAAGGTAAAACCTTCAGTTGATAAATTTGGTAGAAAAAAGATACATGTATATTTAAGTCTCAACACGTCAAAAAGATTAAAAACAAATAAGCCTATTTGAATTTATAAGGAAATTAAAATTTAATAAAAACAAAGAGGGGCTAATCCAGATAGCCCGATAGCCAACTATCTTTGGCTAGATAGCCAACTATCTTTGGCTAGATAGCCAACTATCTAGATAGCCAATCAAAAATAGTTGCATGTCAAGGTCTTTGAAGGCAAAACCTCAAAACGAAAAAGTTTAAATTTGTCAAACTTCGTAAAATTGGTTTCTGAAATCTTTTTACGATAATTTCTTTCTTTCACACTCTTAGTGACTGCTTTCGATAAAATGTCGTATAATTTTTTTCTCAAAATACAGGTAAAAAGAATTTTTATCTTAACAAGACAAAAAATTATGTGATTCGTAAATTGGTCTTAAAAATACATGTTGAAAACCTCCTAAACCCCCCCCCCCCGAACAGGAATTCTTTTGGGCAAACAAGGTCTTTGACAATGAAAACACAAACAGTAAATTGCATGTGTCAGACTTGGACAAGTTGGCTTCTGAAATCCTTTTTACGATAATTTATTTCTTCCAGACTCAGTGACTGCGTGTAATATACCTTTTAATCGGTCGTAAAATACAGGTAAAAAATCCTTAATGCTCATCCTTCCCCCTTGAATAAAAATTATTTTGGTAAAAATCCCACCCCGAACAGAAGTTCTTTTGGGCAATCAAGATGTTTGACGACAAAACTTAATAAAAGTCTAAGAAGACTTGGTCAAATGGGCATCTGAAATCCTCTTACAGTAATTTCTTTCTTTTAGACTCTTGGTGACCGTTTTCGGTGTACATATTCCAAGTTTTGGCTCAGCATCTTAAACGCTGACTTGAAACAAATTGAACAATATGGAGAAGAACTAGGGGTCGGAGAGCTCTTTGGCCTTTTTGCCTGTATGGTAACCGGAAGGTCTTGGAACTCCATATTAAGTGGTATTGATAAACAGAAGATGAGTTCACAAGAGGTAAACAAAAATTGTATACTTAAATTATGGTTTAAAATATCAATTAAAATGTAATAGAATTCAATAAGATTTTAAAAATCCTAAATAAAATTAGTTTAGTATTAATTAAGTCATTGTAAAAGTATTAGTTCCTAAATTGTATGATAGCATTTTCAAAATTGTACCTCGCATTCACGTCCTTATCTTAATTTTTATTTTTAATCAAAGTTTTCTCTAATATGATTATATAAGCTATTGGTCAGGTACGTAAAAAGTATTTTTTTTGGGGGGGGGGGGCTGGACAAAATAGTTGGAAAGTATATCTTAGGACTGAGGGCAAATTAGATAAGATGCAGAAATAAATATAGAATAAGCCGTTAAAATCTTGGTAATATGGGTAGGGGGTGGATCAAAGCTCTATTCCATATGTCCCTGCTAGTAACGTGTGTTGAGGATCAAATCCAGAAAAGTAGTGAGGATCAAATCCAGGAAGAATGGAAATACTTAGGAGTGACGTGGAAGGCAAAGGGTAAATTATCTAGTAGACATATAGAACATTGTGAGGAGATGCATAGGATGTGTTTGAATTTAATCTTAAGGAGCCAGATAAGAATATAAGAGATATTAGGATTCAGAATTTTTTGGGGGGAATAATGTAGTATCTGCAATGCATCGGAAGTTTGGGGACTCCAGTAAAGGGGTAAATTTGAAAGGGTTTATCTAAGATATTGTATGAGATGGCTAGGTGTAAATAGTGATACTAATTGTTTTGTAGTTAGAGGAGATTTGGGAATCTTTTAGCGAAGACGTTGAAGGCTAGTGAATATGCTTAGGTTCTGAGAACGTATTGTGAAGCTGCCAGGAGCGCGGCTTCTTAAATCTGCTTATTTAGATGCTATTAGAGATGAGTCTCCATGTTTTTAGCCGTATCGAGTAAGGAAGATTTTATGGGGTTGTGGAGTAGGGGAAGTATTGAACAATGGATGAGGTTTTACAACACCAAGAGGTATAGGTTTGGCAGTTTGAAAGACGTCATCAAACTGCCAAAGACGTCATCAAAAGACGTCATTCTGATTCTCTGAGCCTCTACGTGGTGGTATAGGAACAATAGGGTGAAAGGGTAATTTTTTTAAGATGAATCTATGAACATAGCAGTTAATTTATATTAACAAATTGAGGGAAAAAAAGTTTAACAGTTGCGCCAAGACGAAAATGTTTAAGGAGGAGGCAAGGGGGGATGATCCTTGCTTTTGCCCTATGTATGGAACGGACGAGTGTGGGTCATACGATGTGTGACTGTGAAGAATTGAGTGAGTTGTGAAAGGAAACCTATGGAGGGTGTAGGTTTGATGAAAAATGGCTGGGGAGTATTGTGAGTGATGAGTATTTTATAAGCGTTGTAAGGTTAGGAAGATTTCTTACGCTAGCAATGAAGCACAAAAATAAATTTTTGTAATATTTTTGTTTATACAGTGTGAATTAACTAGAACGGAACTTTCGTTTTGTATTGTCATGGCCGTAGTACTTTTAGAGCAATAAAACTATTATTATTATTATGATTACTCTTATTATTATGCAGTACTGTCGATGAAAAAGATTTTTTTTAAAGATTATCACGCTTACCTAATGCAACCATTTATTCACTATATAATCTCTAGCAACCCAAAATTCCGATATATTTGCCGCTGCCCCCTCCCCCTTCTCTTAAAAGCAAAAAAATGGCATAAAAAAGCACTTTGTCTCCTCTTCCCCCTTATTATGGGACTGGCCTCCTATGTAATGGTTCATTTTATTGTGTATATTTTGAAATTATTCGCTTTTTGTTAACCTATTTTGTACCAACTGCTACAAGTTGAATGGGTCAAGATTTTGTCGTTTTGTGTGGGATTTTTTGTTTGAGATAATGAACTTATTTTGAATTTCATATGTTGAAATGCTTTATGTTCGTAACTGTAAAAAATTTAAAACTTTGACATTGCTTAATGCCTATTAATATTATTAACTTTTCATTAACTTTTTTCGCTTATGAATATAGAAGAAAAAAAGAAGAAGATTGGTTAAGACATGGGTATCAAAGTATTTCATTAAGTTGGGACAACAATAAATTATGCTAAGTTAAAACGAACAAGTGACCTCATTATTGGGGCAGCAGTAATGACGTCATTAGTGCTGAGTCATTCCGATGTATTTGCGGCTGCTCTCTTTCCTTCCTCTTGAAAAATTAAAAAATAGTGGCCTAAAAGTTCACCTCTTTTCATCTCCTTTCTTCATCTTCTCCTTTTATTCTACACTTGATACATTCTTAGGGATGCTTTATCTTGTGGCAGAATCAAGTTTCTTGATTTCAAGTTTCAATTGTTTCAAGTTTCAAGATTTCAAGTTGATTCTGTGGCAGAATCAAGTTTCTTGAGAGCAAAGATTAAACACTTTAGGAAAAGTCCCATTCAAGTATTTATAATTCTAAAATTCCCCTTCATTTTTGAAATTATTCTTAATATTAATTTTTTATAATAATTTTTTTTCTTTCTTTTTTCTCCGTTGTGTTTTGTTTTGTGTTTTATTGTTTAACTCTCTAATATTTCCTTGTAAAATCCCTTGAATTCAATTTTTCGAGTGTGCTATGTAGGTGAAACAGAAACAATAATTTCTAAGTTCTACTAAAATGATTTTTCAAAACATGGAAAAAAGTAGATTGGATTTAAGAGCCGTCAATATAAAGTTAATTCAGCGAGTCCAGTTTCTTATACTTTGAGGTTCAATATGTTATATTGATTTTTTCTCTAGTTATTTGATTCTTGAGATACCCAGATTATATTTTTCCATTTTTTTTTATTTGGAAATGGAAAATTTATGAGAATGTATGGGCAAGGAGGCGATTTAACAAAATTTGTAAATGTCATTTTGTCGCTTCCAATAATATCCGAGGGTTTTATGACAATATTTTTACCGCATCTTAATCTAAAAAAACAAAAAAATAGACTGGAACAAAAAGTTTTGTTTAAATCCAAAGGGGGACAAAATGTCTAGAGGGCAATCCCCTCCGATGGGCACCCCTATAAGCAGTGTAGCTATTTATGCTTTCTTTGTTTGTTCAATGGGGTGCTTAGTTCATTATGCAGAACTGACTCTAAAGAGTTTGGCCAAGTTCTGACAAAATATGGCAAAATACTTCCAGCAAAAAAGACCACTCGACGTCACTACGAATTTCAGAAGTTATTTTTGTTTGAAAACATTGAACAACTCTCTACGATGTTCCAGTTCCAAGCTATCTGTGGAAAAAAAAAGAAAAAAAAAGATGCCGTTTAGGCATAATGCTGTAGTAGCTGCCACTTTTCTTGATTTTCAAGCCAAATATTTCCCTTGCTGTTCTAGCCAAGGGACAGAAAGTTTCCTATATAGGGGGTTCGGACAAGGCGGTTCTAATGGTGTACTTATTTTAGGAGTTACGAGTTTTTATATTTCTTAACATTGGACGTGATCGTCTCTTGCTAGGTTGCTAGCTACCCCTGCAACCCGGATAAAATGCTCAGATTTTTTTTTGTGTACATTTTATAAATCTCTAAAAGACTTTATTAGAATACTTTTAGTTAATGAAAAAGTATTTAAATAAAACAAGATGGGAAGCTTCTTTCTGTACCTAATCTTGTATTTTTAACAATCAGTCATATATTCTCCATTTTAGCAAAATGAGATCCAAGCTGATGCTAGTAAATATTTAGTACAAATTGCTGACGTCTTGAATCGAGTTCCTAGGGAAATGCTGCTTATTTTTAAAACAAATGATCTGCTAAGGAGTATCGAATATGCCCTAAAAACGCAGCACAGGTAAGAGAAAATTTTATCCTCTTGTTACTTAACCATTTTGTTTTCAGAGATGGAATGGTTGCTTAAGATAAGTAGATATATTTATGTCACTTAAAGCCGTATTTTTACAATAATATTCGTTTGTTTCATTTTATTTTCGAAATAAGATTGGGATATTGAAAGTCAAGGTGTTGACTGTGGAGAGGGATTCTCCAGGGGGGATATACCCAACCTCAATGATGTTAGGCGCACACTCTCTCTCCCCAATTTCTCTTATTTTTCATTATTGTTTTTTGTTCACACTATCTCTGTGGCTGATCAATTGCATATGGGGAGGGGGAATTTTCAGGGGAGAGTAAGCTAGACCCAAGAGAATTTTTTTTCTTCATTATTTTTATTTGCCACACTTTCTCTGTGGTTGCTCAATTTTACATGTGGGAGAATTTTGCATGGAGATTAGATGGACCCTATTGACTGTAATCAAGTATGGCTCTCAAAGTGATGTTTTGAACAGCTTAGGAACACGTGTTAGAAGTTTCCAGAGGAATTGTCTTAGAAAAATGTTAGGTACTCTATTAACTGACCTTCTATCAAACAATAAGCTGTCCGAACAATGTGGCTTGATCCAAGTTTTTAGGGATATAATTCTTGACCGGTTTCTAGGAAAGTTCAAGATGGGTAAGTCACGTTTTATGGAAGAATTATAACAGATTCTGAAAGGTTGTACTTTTTATCCATCCATCCGGGACCAAACAAAAAACACGTCGTGAATGGAAGAGGTCATAAGAATGGGTCTAAAGGAAAATGCAACTTTATGGTAGGGGGGGAGAAACAGCGAAGTTTTGAATAGACTGAGGAGGGAGAGGAGTATGGGTAGCTGTGTTGGCCTTAGGTGACTTGGTATTGCAATGAGTTGCCAGTAGTATTAATAGCATTTAGGTAAAATCCTCTATTTTTTAGTATTTTTTTTTTTTTATGCGGAGCATCTCATTCCCACAGAAAGAGGAAGCGTGTCTGATCTGTTGAAAAGTAAAGGCTCTACATTTGGTAAAGAAGACTGACTCTGGGATCCAATAGCTGCGTTTCGTCATTGTTGAGTTTTCTATCAGATCTCATTGATTTTTGCTCCAAGTTTAGGTGGCCTACTTACTTACTTGTATTTGTCTCAGGACTAGAGAGGGACTATACTCGTTTTCAGCTCTCATTGGCACTATGATTTGGCAGATGGTTTAGTGACATGTTACTCGGTGATCATCCCATGGTACGGAGATCTCAAGCTATTGTTCAAAATATATCAACAAAACCGTGAAAATATTCATCCATTAGAAAAAAAAGCTTTTTTGATTCCATCCTTTCCCGATTTGATTCCAATCTTTTGATTGTCACGATTCTTGATTTTATGCCATCGTCCCACAACTAGTACATTTACCCTCTTCTGTTAGAACTTAGTTTTACTCTCGCTTTTGGGGATTTTTGAAGAGAGGTCATGGGTTTTGGGGTAATGAAGAGACTTAATCAGTTCGCTCACATGATTTAGCAGAAAAAATAGACGGATTGATATCCACTCTGGATTTCATTTCTTCTTCTTTTTTTGTATTGTCTCTGGTTGGATCCATAGTGCATTCTTGACCTTACACCTATTCGCTAGACGTTTAAGGCTGGACGATGTGAAAACCGAAAATTAGCTATGCAGAAGAGATTTTACTCTGCGAAAATGGGGCGATTATCTTTTGATGAATACAAACGGGTTCAGAAGGCGGTCCTTAACTTGACTCTGCAAAATTTGAATAGCAGGGTTTCAAGCTCTCACCTGATTTTAAAAGACAAAAGCGCAAAAAAAGGCAAAAAGCGGACAGATATGCAGAATTTTGTTTCCCTCTCAGTATTAGCCTTTAGTCAAATTGAGAAAAAAACTAGAAATTTAAAAAAGAAGAAGGATCAATTAAAGAAAAACGTATGGACGTTTGATAAAACGTTGACAGGAAAGAATACACTTATTTAGCAAGGGCACCAGCAGAAAATCCTCCAGGGGGCCAGACGCCAAAATACCAGTGGTGGTTGGGGGACAGGGAATATATTTCAGGATATTTATTTTTATAGGAATAAGTTTATTTTTAAATACTTTTAGTGAAAAACTCAAATAAAAAGAGCAATTAAATTGCATACAAAATGAAACAAAATACAGTAAATTTTTAACCAAAGTTCCTGGCAAAGGGATCGCTTTATTTAATCAATAATATATGTAATTATTGTGCATATAATCTTAAAAGAAAATCTGATTCAAACCAAAATTACAGAAAGATTTATTGCTTCCATAGATTATAACAGATGTAGACTTGTCTTTATGCAATTTCCTACTCTTTAGAATAGTTTACAGAAAGACTAGAGATACTCAAAAATCATCCTGCATGCATAAATATCACGTCTTGATTTTATACCAGCCGTGTAAAATCTACCTTATTGGTAAAAGGACAATTCTCCACCTCAAACCTAAATCGCTTTTATATTCAGCCATTTAAAAACTTACAGAACAGCGAAAGAAAAAACTAAATTTAAACTTACTATCCAGCTGTCAAATGGATCCTCTTTCTTTTTATTAGCCTATTCAACTAAATAAAATGAACAGGTTTAAACAATTTTTGTCACAGGAGAATCTTATCAAATAGTTTGTGATAAAAAAAAAAAAAAATTGGAAGTAAAAAGTGACTTGGGCCAATATCCACCAAAACTAAAAATGAAATTCTCTTGACAATCGCTAAACCGACAGTATTGGCTTTTTATGCTGATTCTAAATATATAAAATTATTTCAGTTTATTGTTTCCCACCCACAACTAAAAATTTGAGAAAATTTGCCTAGTTTTAAAAAAAAAGGGGAACACCCCCAGAAATGTGAGCGATCTTATTGAAAATCCCTTGATAAAAAAATTCATTTCAGAGAACTCTACAATAGAGGTTTCAAGCTGCAATCTTCAAAATGTGGAGTTTCGCATTTTTTTTTTCAGAAGAGACATCGTCGATGCATGTTTATTTCTTTTGTTTTTCACACGAGTGATTGTATCAAAGTGAATGTCCAAGATAATTGGGAGGGAGCTCATTCAAACGTAAATTGAAAGCTCTTTTTTAAATGACCATACACGTTGGGCCAGAGGAAAGTCTAGTTTTCTGCCATTTTATGGCACCGAACTACCACTTTACCCCAAAGAGGACAAATTTGCAATCAATTTAAAATTGTGAGAAGTTAATTGATTTAAAAGTACCAATAACTATATTTTAGACTTCCCAGTTGCAAAAGAAGTAATGCCAAACGGTGGCAGTACTGGATTCAACCAAGTTGATTCACTTTATTTGTAATGAAATTAGGCTACGTTTGATGATCTGTGATTGCGTATCAGCTACAATGAGGGGGGGGGGGGAGGGGTGAGTCATTCTTTAGGGGGGGATAGGGTAGATTCCTAAAAAGTAGATATTAATGGACATATTGCTTACTCTTCACGAGGTTTCAGATAAATGTTAAAAGAGGTATAGAGAAGTTGGAATTAATTAAAATGTTTCTCAATACAGCTAAAATATTAAAGTCCCATATCTACCAGCACAGAGGGGGGAAAAGCAAGGCAGGCCATCTTCAGCCCCACCAGTAAATTTCTTTGGGGTGACAAATACAGCTAGGAACTTAGTTTTCAGCAATTTCAAATTGTAATGTTTTCCTTTTTCTATTTATATGAAGTACTTCAATGTATTTAAACAAATGAATGCAATGTATTTATCGATAAGAAATCCTATTGCAGAGCTTGTGATGGCTTCAGCTATGTAAAAGATCAAAAGTTTGTCTCATCCTTAACTCCTTACTCTTTATTGTGAAGTTTGGCTTTTGTCAAAATTTTTAAAGAAAATTTGCAATTGAAAAAAAAAGGTTTTTCAAAGCACTAAAAACTTTCGTTTAATGAGCAGGGTGTTGAAAAGGGGGCAGTCCCCCTTATATACAAAGTAACTTCAATCTGTTTTGAGTTTTAAACTTGCTCCTTATTTTAGTTGAAAACTATTTTCTATTTGTTTAATTACATTTCATGAGACGGTAAAGAATTATGAATGCAATACTTTTGGTAACGCAGAAAAAAGATTAACATTTCAATGATCTCTATTTGGATTTTGATGTTGATCAAATAGTTCATGATAACTGACGGTAAGTAAGGAGAAATTATAACGTATGAGGGGATTTGCCCCCTCCTCAAAACCTCGCTCTTTAAATTGTGTCCCAATTCTTTAAAAACTACTTCTGGAAGACAAAGGTCGTTTAATTAGAGCAATACATAATTTTTTTTTTAAATGCTGAAAAACTTTAGTGTGAAGATCGAGGTGTTGAAGAGGGGGCAACCCACTCATATACATTATAATTTATGTTCGGTCTAATTTTTAATGTTGCTCCTTACGTTCAGTTAAAAAATCTTGTTTTTTTTTTATTTAATGATGCTTAGAGACAAATTAAAGTAAAAGTACATAAAAATGAAAAAAGTAAGTAATTAAAAACAATAGACGAAAAAATAGCCTACTTATAAAAACTAAGATATAAACTCCCAGATGTCTGTTCTGTTGAGCAATGTCGAAGCGTTGGACGGATATTTTTTTTTTAACAATATCGACATTTTTCAATTTGGTTATCAAACACCAAAATATATAATGCCTTTAGACTACTCAGTGTTTATAAAAAGTAACGCATTATCAAAGTAGTTTGGTCAAAGTTAAACGTTAAAACTAAGATTAAGAAAATCAAATAAAAATGTTTATCAAATATTTGCGATATAATTTTGAATACCAAAAACCAATATATTTGACACCTTTATACTTCATAACCGTAGAAAATTAAATCTTGTTCCAAGTGGCAACTAGGTAAATACAATTACATCTGGATAAGACAAAAAACGTATCCGTTCAGGGGAAAAAATTCCCAGCATTCCGTTTAGGGGAAACATTTCTGATTATGGTGGCTTCATATATCAGCTCAAGGGTGCTCTTGCGTTGCAAGCAAAAGTTGACGGCATATTTTTACCGAAATTACCCCTTATTAAGTTGTTTACTATAATCATATAAACTTTCTTGTGTACTAATAACTGCACTAGTTACTAATTAACAAATACATATTTAGGATCACTATAAGAAGCTGATTCTTTGATTTAATGTTATCAATAGTTAGGCTCTTATAGTTTCGTTATTGACAAGGATCGTTATTTATTTGCCATTCTTTACTATGAAGTATTTGATTGTTTTTTTTGTTGTTTTTATTGCCCGAACCAAATCATATAGCAAAAATGTTTCTTGAAAACTAGAAAAGAGTCACTTAGTCACAAATTAGAACTTGTATTTTCCTTATTAAGGGTCAAAATATATTGGCAGGCAGCCAATAATAGAGCAACACACATTTTTTCCATGGTTTTTCTCTATTCTGCTCTCGTTCCTTTGGTTTCCTCATAATTACTTTATAGTAACAAATATCGAGGGGGAGGGCATGGCCTCCCTGCCGGCGCCCATGTTATTTAGGTTAAATTTTTTGACAATTTATAGATTATGTAATTTTTTGATTGTTTATACAGGATTTGTCATTAGGAAAGGGAAAAATGTTCGAACCTGGTTGTGTCACAAAATAGTAAGGGTCTAAATGTGAAACTTCGTTGGATGCTTAGGGGCATTTCGAACTAAATAAAAATCCACTGTGTGCATCCTGGTTATATGGAAGGAGGAATAAAATTTAAAAAATAATTATTTAGAGAAAAACGTAAGGATGATTGATAAAATATTGACAATAAAGAATACGGTTACTTTGGGGCAAGTTATTTGGTAATTTAAAATTAGGCAATTTTTCGACTGTTTACACACAGGATTCACTAAGAAAGGAGGGACTGTTTCAAATCACATGAGTTTCGAAAGACTAAGGGTGTCAATGCAAAACGCAAGTGAATGTTAAGGAGTAATTTTTAGCTAAATCAAAGGGCACTATGGACAAATGGCTTATAAAAAAGGCGTATCTGTAATATCTTAGGAATAGCTAAGGGTTTTAACTTGAAACATTCAGGTCCCCTACTGCTGCTGCTTTAGCAACGGCTGCGACCATTCATTAATTTGACTGCAACCACTTGCGACTGTGACCACTTCCAATTGCGACTGCTTTCAGGCAATTTTAAAAAGTTTTTTTATCAACACCAGAGCATATTATTTGCATGTGGGTTGTTAAAAATTTCTACCAGCAATAGCCTTAGAAGAGCCAAGGGTATTAGGGTGAAACTTTCTGGGCTTGTTGAAAGGGATGTCGGAAAGTAATTGAGGGGAAGGGGGCTGAATACCAGACAACTAAAATTCATATATCAGTCATGCCTCGCCCCCAACATACCCTGAGGCAAGAATGAAAAATTATGCAACTTATCGATTGTTTCCATGTAGTATTTATGATTCAAAAGGGGGGGGGAGAGGGCTATATCCTGGGTTAGCAAAAAAGAATGAAGACATTACGGTGAAACTTCATGACGTTTTGACCATTATGAACAAAATGGCTAATTTTGATCAAATATTTTTGGAAGAAGGGTTTGGTGAAAACGGGCTTGGGAGGGAAATGGATTGGTATCAATCCCTTTGATTCTTATAAAGAGCATTAAAACTTTCAATTTCCAGCTGAATGAGCACCTTCCAAAGTTTCTACGACAACTCCTTCCATGTCAAAAAGATTAATAAATTGAAACTTTATTGCTCTTTACTTATATTGCGTTTCAGAAATTTTTATTGAAAACCGCCAACAGTATCTTCATATCAACACAAAATCTAAAGAGGGCTAATTAAATCGTGAGAGAATAATATTTTCTTATACACAAAAACTGATCACAGTGAGTGGAGAGAAATAACACACCCTATAGCCGCACAGTCGCAAGTACAGAGACCACCTTCTCCACAATACAAATTTTTATTTGATTTTCTTAATCTTAGGTTTAATGTTTTACATTGAACAAACTACTTTGATAATGCGTTACTTTTTATAAACAATTGAGTCTAAAGGTATTAAATATTTTGGTGTTTGATAACAAAGTTCAAAACTGTAGATATTCTTAAAAAATATCCGTGAAAATATCATAAAAAAAAAGTTTTAATTGTGCTCCTTACTTTTAGTTAAAAAACTTGTTTTTTAATTGAATTTCTGATTGTTTTTTTAATAACGCCAGGATACCTGGCCCCTTCCACGGAAAAATGCCCCTTACCACAAAAATATCCTCTGGGCAATTCAGTCCTGGCGAAAATTTACCCCGAACAATTACCCTTAACATCTCCACGCCTAAAATTGAATCGGTAAAGAAGAAGCAAGACATAAAGGAATTTTGTGTAGGAATTCTGGCAAATTCATCAAGTGTAAAATTTCCCCTGAAAAGTTCACCCCCCTGGAAACTTCCCTCTCCAAGGAAATTTCTCCCCGTGCAAAATCCTACCAGCAAAAAATTTCTTCCCTCCCAACCCGAAGAATGTATGCATATTCCCAATAACAAATAAAGCAATGGTTAAATTTTATAACTTAAAAACCATTCCCCAGGGGCTGAAGGGGGCCATTTTATCTCTAAAGACATAGTTATTGGGCCTTTCAACTATGCTGAAGAAAAATTCATCTCAACATTTGGATCAGACGATTTTGGAAAAAGGTGACGTGGGAGGGGGCCTAGTTGCCCTCCAATTATTTTTGTCATTTAAAAAGGGCACTAGAATCTTTTATTTCCATTAGAATGAACCCTCTCTCGACGGTCTGTGCCCACTGGATCAATACGATCATCCATGAAAAAAAAAACAAGTAAACAAGCATCCGTGATCTTTCTTCTAGCAAAATTACGAAATTCCACATTTTTGCAGACAAGAGCTTGAAACCTCTACAGTAGGGTTCTTTGATACGCTGAATCTGATGGTGTGTGATTTTCATTAGAATTCTATGACTTCGAGGGAGCTTTCCACCTTTTTTTGAAAATCAGACAAAATTTCCCAGGCTCGTAGCTTTTGATGGGTCAATCTAAACTTAATGACACGTATATATTTGGAATCAGCATAATAAGCCAATTCTTTTGATATATCAATAGGTATTAAAATTCAGTTTATTAGAGTTTCGGTTGCTATTGAGCCGGGTCGCTCCGTACTTACAGTTAATTACCGTGAACTGTTTGATTACTCACAAAATCCAAACAGAGATCATTGAACTATTGATCGTTTTTTCTGCGTTACCAAAAGTGCTGTATTCATAAACTTTACAGTTTCATGAAATATAATTAAACAAATAGAAAAGGATTTTCTACTAAAGTAAGGAGCAAGTTTAAAACTTAAAGTACATATAAATACTTTGTATATAAGCGGGACTGCCCCCTTCTCAACACCGTCCTTATTAAACAAAGATATTTTTAGTGCTTTGGAAAATCTTATCTTTCCTATTACAAATTTTCATTTATATTTAAAAAGAAGGCCAAAATTCACAACAAAGAGCAAGAAGGTTAGGAGGAGACCGCCCACTTCATATAAAGAATAATATTTTCAAATAGGTTTCAAATCTGTTTCTTGCTTTCAGTTGAAACGCTCTTTTTTTATCTAACTTCCGATTGTTTTCCAAATCATACCCAGGCCTAACAAAGATATAATTTGAGGCACCTATTCCTTAAATCCCTGGTTAATTGTTTTTAAAATGTGTAAATCCATAATTGTACGTGTATTAGTACCGTCCTACGTTTAAATTTTCAATTTCAATATTGGATAAAATTTGAATATAGGCTACTTAAAAAATTGGCGATGAATAGTAATTTTGCTAAGAAGTCCTTGTTAATGTTACTACAAAATATATTCGGTTGGAAGAACAGAAGTATCATTATTCATTATTTTTGTGGATGGAAATTCTGTGAGTATTTTGATCTTCTGCATAACTGAAGCCATCACAAACTCTAAAATAGGATTTTCTTATCGGTAAATACATTACCTAGATTTGTTTAAATACATTCAAGTACTTCATAGAACTAGAAAAAGAAAATACCTCCGTTTAAAATTGCTGAAAAATAAGTGCCTTGCAGTATTTGCAACCCCAAAGAAATTTCCTGGTGGGGCTGATGATGAACTGCCTTGCTATCCACCTCTGTGCTGGTAGAAATGGGAATGTAACATTTTTGCTGTATAGCGAAACAATTTAATTAATTCCTACTTCTACCTCTTTCAACATTTATCTGAAGCCTCGTGAAGAGTCAGCAGTTTGTCCATTAAAATGTACTTTTTTAGGAATCTACCCTACCCCCACCTAAACAATGACTCACCCCCCTCATTATAGCTGATCCGCAATTACAGATCGCCAAACGCGTAACCTAATTGTATTACAAATAAAGCAAATCAACTTGGTTGAATCCTGTACTGCCACCGTGTGGCATTGCTTCTTTTAACTGGAAAGCCTAAAACATAGTTATTCATACTATTAAATCAATTAGCTCCTCAGAATTTTAAATTGATTGCAAATTCATCCTCTTTGGGGTAAAGTTGTAGTTTTGTGCCCTAAAACAGAAAGAAAACAAAACTTTCCCCTGGTTCTATCTGATGTATGGTCACTTAAAAAGGAGCTTTAAATTTACGCTTGAAAGAGCTCCCTCCCAATTATTTTGGACCTTTGGTTTGATACAATCTCCCCTGGGAAAAAACAAAACAAATAAATATGCATCGACGATGTTTCTTTTGGAAAAAAAAACGCGAAATTCCACATTTGAAGATTGGAGCTTGAAACCTCTACGGTAGGGTTATCTGATATGATGTACCTAATAAAGAGCTTTTTTCAAAAATCAGGCCAATTTTCTCAGATTTTCCGTTTTGGGTGGGTAACAATAAACTGAAAGAATTTTAAATTTTTGAATTAACATAAAAAGTTAATACTATCAGTGTGGCGATTGTCGCGAGAATTTAATTTCTTGTTTTGTTGAGAATTGGTCCAAGTCAATCTTTACATCCAGTTTTTTTTTCACAGACTGTTTGATAAGATTCTATTATGACGAAATTTTTTTTTTGAACTTGTTCATTTTTTTTTTTTTAGTTGAATAGGATAATAAAAAGAAAGAGGGTCAATTTGACAGCTGAATAGTAAGTTCAAATTTAGTTTTTCTTTCGATATTCTATTTTCTTTTTCTTAATGTATGAATGCATAACGGATTTAAGTTCGAGGGGAAGAATTGTCCTGTTATGAAAGAGGTATATTTTAGATGGCTGTTATAAAATCAAAACGTGGCATCTTTGCAGGTAAGATGATTTTTGAGTATCTCTACTCCTCGTGTAAACTATTGTAAGGCGTAGGAAACTGTATAAAGGCAAGTCTACAACTGTTATAATCTCCGAAAGCAATCTTTCTGTAATTTTGGTTTGACTTTGATTTTCTTTTAAAATTAAATACGTAATAATTAAATATATTATTGATTAAACAAATTGATCCTTTTGCCAGGAATCCTTGCGGTTTAAAATTCACTGTATTTTGTTTCATTTGCAGGCAATTTAGTTGCTCTTTTTATTTGAGTTATTTTCTAAAAGTATTTAAAAATAAGCTTATTCCTACCAAAAAAAAAATCCTGAAATATATTCCCTGTCCCCCAACCACCACTGATATTTTGGCGTTTGCCCCCCCCCCCTGAAAATTTTCTGTCGTCGCTCTTGTATTTAACACAGCACGTTTGTGAACTAACTAGACCAAGTTCTTCTTTAATTGCCTTTCTCTTCTTTCAAAATCTTTGACAGTACCCTAATTTGACGGAGCATTGCCATTTGCATAATATGTTGAAATATTCACTTGTCATGCCAGCCGATACAAGTTGAAACCCTGACTGTTTATCACCTGAAGACTGGTATTTATGCCCGCCTTTTGAAACTAAATATGCAACAGTTCAGGAGTTTCTAATATAAAACTGATGGTAATAACTTTTAGTTGAAACAAATAAACTTACGGAAATGCCTTTTTAAAATTAATTAGGAAAAAAACACTAAAAGTCAAGTTGTTCCTTTCAAAATCCTCTACAAGTCCATGTTAATTTTATAATACTTGTATTTGCCGTTCTTTTAGACAAGTTGAAATGGAATTTGCACGAAAAAGCCTAGTTTAGAAAGCCCAGAAAAAAAAATTAAAGAAATAGCAAACCCAGATTATGTTGCTAGATCAGGGTAACAGATAGAAACCAAAATTGATGCCTTTATGCGTCTGGTTTCGCCTGACAAGCTAAAAATATTTAACATGGAAGGGATAGCCGGGAATTTTTCTATTCCGTTCCCCCTTAAGTATTGGTGGATAATTAGCATGCTATTGTAGTTAAAGCTGAAACAATTAGGCCTTGATTTACTCCAGGGATACGCTGTTTGTAGCTTGCATGACATGTGCGGGAGTTTAAACTTTTGGCACACTGGTCCAGAGGAATTTCCATAAATGCGTCTGTGTGATTTTCATGAGTGAGTCTGCTTGATTTCTGAAGATAAGGGATCAACACTTCCCCCTTCCCTTTCATGAAGGGAAGGGGGGATCCGATCAATATAGAGGGAATCTGTATAAACAGGCATAGTAAATTAAATTAAGTATGAATTGTGGCCAGGATCAGACACTCGCCAAATTTCATAAAATAAAATGTTTGAGCTATATTTTTCTGTATCAGCTGTCCCGTAGTAGGTTTTGATTGGAAGAAGTAATTAAGGTAATTAAATTAAAGTAATTAATTAATAAAGTAATTGGAAGAAGTAATTAAGGGATTTCCACTGGGAAGAAGTTTTGATATGTTTCTCTTGGGTTGTCATTGTTAAACATTAAGATTTCCTTATTGCTGATTCAGCCAAAGGTTCGAATGTACAAGTTCTGAATTGTTACCTAGGGATACATACAGGGGCCTGGATCTGGGTCCTTATAAACTTCGCCGAATGTCGGGGTACTTCTTATCCAAATTATCAAATAGAATTTGTTTTGTTATCCCCCCCCCCCGATAAGAAAATCCTATGCATATGTCTTTTGTTACCAATCAGTCATTTAATCGGCACAGAAAATAAAAAAGCACTGCAAATAAAAGTAGGAATACAAAAAAAATGTATATATATAATTTATATCACTCTTTTATGCCATTTTATCATCTCGATCTTCTGCTTGACAACTTTTGGCCTATACCAAGTTTTTAAAGCCATGGCATTTTCTGTGGAAATGATAATTTTCTGTGACATTCCTAGAAAATGAATTTTCTTCATTACTGACAAGCTGGAGAAGTCTTAATCCCGTCGTAACCCTCTTACTAAAGGTACCGTTTGTCGATAATAGTTGGTTACAATAAAGTGTTTATGGCATAGTCGTATAAGGGTTCACAACAGACTTTATGGTTTATTTCGAACCCGTTGCTTACTCCAGTAATACGCTTTTTTCTAAATATCGAATTTTCTTAATGCTCTTTTCTTTCTTTTTTCTTCTTATTGAAATGTTTAAAAAGAAAATCTGACAAGCATATCTCTAATGGTTATTTTTAACGCGCTGCTTAATTTAGTAATAAATAATATCCTGTCTAAATGCTCAATTTTTAAGATTAATTTTTTTTTTGAATCCTTAAGATTATTTTTTTTTTTAGAATCCTTTTGTTCTTCAAAAATTTTCAACTAAAATATGTTTTTCACACAAAAAGTATTGTAATGTATTTTTCTCTTTAGTATGTCTTCATTTATAACGATGTCTCGATGTTGTGTTCGAAGTGTCTATCTGGAGAAGCTCAAAAAATGTAATTCAAAATGGTGCTTTGTCAAGACAAATGCTGCCGAGAAATGGTGTCAGTTTAAGCTCACTCTCTACCAGTTGTATTTGCTGGTATTATTCTCACCCATCGGCTCACTGCTCAGGTTACGTTCCTGAATTTGTTTTAAAATCTTAGCTCTGTTGATTGTTTAGAAAAAATAAAGTTATATTTTTTATTTATTCCTGTTTTTACCTTTTTTTTTCTACTGGAACGTTTTGGCGTTTATTAACACATGTGAACGTTTTGTTTACATCTTGATTTCTGCGGAAGTTATGGCACGACTGTTTTGTGGCCTACTATGGGATGAGAGCTGTTTAAAGGACTAATTAGTCAAGTAGAAGCTTTACATCTGGTGAGATGGAGAAGTGTTTACGTAGGTGTCTCTAGTTCAACGCTTTGTTGATTTCCCAGTAGTAGTAAAGCTCAGTTCTACTGACGGTTCTAAAGACGTTCAATCATTTTGATCAAAACTTCCGTCAATCGATTGATTCAAGCATGACTGACCGTGTAGGAACCTGTTTGATGCTTGAGTCAAGCGTTGACGGTGATTGATAGAATGTTTGAATGACTCAAGCGGTTGGCGAGGATGGTTGGCCGTCTAGACTAGTTTTGTTCAAATAGTGCATCAGTCACCCACCAGCAACAATGGAAGACACAGCGAAAGTAAGCAAAAATGCGGAATGACTATATCCGTTTATTAATAGAGTTATACCGGGATCACCCTGAGTTATAGAATGTTAAAAGCAGAGACTATTATAACCGAAATAAGAAAAGTGCGGCATTTGACAGGATTTTGCGGGCGGTAAAGACATTGAAACCAGATTATACCGTTTCCAAACAAAAAAAGAAAATTAATGTTTTAAGAACATATTTCAACCGCGAGTACAAGGCGATCGAGCAGAAAAAGAAGTTGTAAACCAACGACCTTTATTATTTTCTTTTTTTCGCTTCAGTGCAACCAAAGTACATGTAGGAAAAGTCAAATCAGTAGTAGACTGCATTTCACAGACAGTAGACATTTCACTACCGGACTCTGAACTGAAACTAAAAATCTGCCGTGAGTTAAAATTAAACTTGAAATTAGCTTTGGTCGAGATTGAAGGGTTGATGGAAGTCGATTGAAGGTTGATTGAAGCAGACGTTAATCGATTGACGGAAGCTTTTGTTCAAAGTGATTGACTGTCTCGGGTCTCCTTTATAATTGGATTTTGCGTCGCTAAATGAAGAAAAATATCTTCATTATGGCGATTGTTCGTTTGGTTCAGTTTTGTATCACAAATCGAGAGTTTGTTTTTTCTGACTAGCCAAACTTCGGTTAAAATAAATGAAAGTTTACTGTTTGTGAACTGATAAACCTGAACTCTTTACCAGGGTCGTATCCAGGATTTTGTTCGGGGGTGGGGGTCTACAGAAAACTTAAAAGACGCGCCAGAAATGTGTTTTTATGCATTTTTATTACGTATTCACGAGTTAGACAAATATTTCGAAGGGAGGTTCAATCCCCTAACGCCTCCCCTGAATACGGCCTTGCTAGTTATATCCTTTTTAGTTCAAATAAGTTTTTCAGAGAAGTTAAAAAAACTGAAAATTTTGGTTTCAAGCAGAGTTATCAGGTGGAATTCAAGAAGCGATGTCGTTTGGCCCTTTTCATCGAGAAAATTGACCGTCCTTAGCTCATAGGTGAAATTATGTAGTGAGTATAGGGGGCTGATGCTGTTTTGATTATTACTAGTAATATAGAGACAGCTTTTGGCTAAATATATTCATTGGCGAATTTTCGATGATCTTACATTAACATTTTTGAGATACCAGAGATGAAAAACTATCAGCCGATCAATTTTTTTTTTAAATAAATTGAAGCTTTCTGTTTATGCCCTAGTAAAACTGCCTTTGATAGGTATCTAAAGGAGACTTTTTTCTTGAAGTTATCCATTAAATTTTGATTTCAATCAGACATAGTAGTCGTAATTAGTGAAGTGACGTTGCTTGACCATTGCTGACTGACAAAATATACCTTCTTGTGTTAGAACTTACCAAAAGGTAAAACTGTGTAGACAGTAAAGATGGAAGCTGGCGCTTTGAATATTGCTACTCTGAAGATAACTCTAGGATAAGTCTACTCATTGGTGATTGTTGGCGATTCAGTTGGAGGTGGAGGAAAGGTGTGCGCAGCTTTGTGGCCTTAGGTGACTTGGTGCTGCAATAATTTGTTAGTAGTGGCATTACCAGTAGTAAGTTGGCCATTTTAGAGGTTTATCAGACATATTTACTATTACATCAAAGTTGTGATAATTTATATTTAAATAAACTATTAATCTATACTCCGCATCTATAGAATGGAAGTTCTATGTTCAACTTCGAAGACAATACAATTGACAATAATATCAATTGACAATGAAAATTAATAATCAATGAATATTCGTGGAATGAACTTGTAGTTGCTAATAACAATTGACAATAATATCAACTGACATTATATATTAACAATGAATAATTAATGAACATAAGAATTGCAATGAATATTGACAATGATAGATATCGTGTGCTTGTTAAAAATAGATATTTTGCTTATTAATGTGCTTATTAATGAGCATTTTCTGATAATTTTAAGTTCTTAGAATACTTCTTATGGCCATAACTTGAATTTGCGGTCCATAAAGTTACTACTGTCATCCCAAAACTGTTAAAAGTTCACTTTCTTCACAAATGGCTAACGAGGGGATTGGCCTCTCAGACATTGCCCCCCCCTCCCCATCTGGATTTTGACAAGCTCTGTCCATTCCAAAAATAAAAGCAAATAAAGGCAAAAGTAAATCACTATTTCTGATGCTAGACTCCGGAAACACAGCAGCCTCCTGGTATAGAATTAATTCTATACCTGGTATAGATACCTCCTTAATTCTATACCTCCTGGTATAGAATTAAGTCACATTTTAGAGAAGATCTATTTTCAAAACACTAAGAGCATTAAAATTAAGGGATTTTTTTATCCTTGGAGCCATCTTAAGTATGTTTTTACCTGAAAGCCAAGTTCTTCCATGATTTTTTTTTCTTTTTGCTTGGTTGCTTCAAAACTCTGAGGTTTTAGGGCTTTACCACAATATTGTCAGCGTTGCCAGGTTGAATTGTGGAAACTATCAATTTGTTGATATACAAAGGCAATTACACCTTCAAAGGAAAGCTGCATCTTCTTAGCTGTTTGACACCATGCGTTTTTAGCTTATTTTTTAAAGATTTCTCGCCCACGCTTATTTTTTTATGCTTGAATTCAGTGACTATCAAAAATGTTTAACTGCAAGTGGAGGTATTTTTTTTAACGGATTTCGTATTTTACTAATTTTATACAGTTGTTGAAGTTTCCACTTAACCAATACAAACAATCAGATTCCAATTCCATTGCCCTTGGTACTTTAGCGGTAAGTCTTTTATCTTTTTGGTGTGACACAATGAAATTAAAAAAAGAGCTTTGCACAAAAAAGAAAAATGCATAAAAAAAAAGAATTGCGGCCAGGTTCTGCAAAATAAATTTGTTTCAATGGTTTCAGATTTTTAGATAGAATTACATCTTTTATTTGTTTTTCAAGGCCAAATTTGAAAATAATTTGATCTTATATAAATTCCTCAATTTGATACCACTTGGATGTCAGCAAGCATTTTTGCCATAATTAGCTTCAGAGTTGTTTCAGTGCTTTAAAGGGAACTGTTAAATTATTGCCTTTATTGGTTGCAACTATTTTAACAGAAAATTACTCGCTAAAAATTGGGATTTTTAGCCTTTTTGAAATGGGTACAATTTGAAAATTAGGATCATACTCATACAGCTGCTGGATTTTATTGCATATCAAAATCTGGAATACAAATACATTGTTGGAGGGGGTGACTGTAAAGCATTGTAGCCCCTCTTCTATCCTTAAGAGGATGCCTGGGTGATGATCATTTGTTTGGTATGTTGTAGGAAACATAATATTTTTGTAATTTTTAGACACCGATTTTCCATTTGACATGTGTAAAAAGAACAGGTGGGGTAGGATCATTGTTTTGTACCCAGGAGTTTAAAAAAAGTATGGGAGGAAGATTACCATTTACACAGTTTTATACCGCGTTTTTAATTATATGTTTCCTTGAATGATTTAAACCAAAATAAATACAAAATTGGTCATCCAGGAGTTCAGTTCTATCCCCTTTCTCTCATAAAGAGAGCTGACAGTGAGCAGTGAAAAAGAAGATAAAGAATGTCACTGACCCAACAAACTTCAGTTGGATAGATTGTATAAAGCTTGCAATTGTGAGCACAATATATCTAAATAGTACACTTGGAAACTAAT
Source organism: Artemia sp. Qi Xiang Cuo (assembly GCF_049724085.1). Classification (NCBI taxonomy): domain Eukaryota; kingdom Metazoa; phylum Arthropoda; class Branchiopoda; order Anostraca; family Artemiidae; genus Artemia; species Artemia sp. Qi Xiang Cuo. The sequence continues at coordinate 50,460,829 of NC_142812.1, forward strand.
ATTTACACCTTTTCATCGTCATTTATTCCTAGTCTTAGTGACTTAGTCTTCTAAACATTAATTTTTAAACCTGCGAACTCGCAAAACGTCTAAAAGCTCATTCACTTTGCTCACACTTTCATCTAAAATGCTCAAATCATCACCATAATCTAAGTCCTGGAGTTTTTCCTCCCCGTTTGATTCCGTGGTCTCCCATTGCCTTTCCTGTGCTTCTTAAGACAAAGTCCATCAAAATGATCCATATAAAGGGGGATAGAACACAACTGTACTTAAATCCTGATTCAATACGAAACCAGCTGCTAACCTCATTTCCTACCTTAACTGCAGCAGTGTTATTCTCGTATATAGCACTAATCACTTTAATGTATTAGTCTGGTATTACCATACAAGGATAAGATCTTCGCTAAAGCTCTTCTATCAACAGAATCGAACGTTTGTTCATAATTTGTAAAAGTGAGAACCAAAGGTGTTTGATAACTCATGCACTGCTCAATTATTAACCTAAGAGTGGACATTTGGTCGACTCATCCTCTACCTTTTCTAAAACCGCACTGTTTTTCTCCTGCAACTTTGTCTACAGCATCTCTCAGTCTAAAAAGTATCGTATTACTTAGTAATTTCCTGCCTACAGAGACTAGACTAATGCCTCGATAATTAAAACACTCACTCTTATCACCTTTCTTACACAGTGGTTTAATTAATGTTTTCCTGAAATAGCTAGGTACTTCCCCTTTTTCAAAAATCATATTCATAATCTTCAATAACTTATTTCTAACCTCAGAGCCACCATATCTAATAAACTCATTTACCACACTATCAACATCTGGAGCCTTATTATTTTTTTTATCATTTTAGTACTGTCGGTAATTCTTCCTCACAAAACAAACCTTCCTCCACATCCAAGGTATCACAAACTTCTTCATTTTCCTCTATATCTTTTCCTGCAACTCTATCTCGGTTTAGCGCAATCTCATAATGTTTCGTCATTTCTCTTTATCTCTTTCCTTATCGCTAATTGTGGCCTCGTTCCTATCTTTAACTGGGACACGTTCGGATTGGTTTTATTAACATGTCAGTACAATATTTACTATTTTGCCGTCTAACTGCATCTTCCAGATCCTTGGTAATTTTATCCATGGCCTCCATTTTACATCTCCTTAGTTTATGTTATAATGCTTTCTCCACTTTCTTTACATTCATTTGTTTTCATATAATCTATCACTCAGATAATTCTTGTATAAGCCCCTTCTCCTCTCTATATAACATAAAGCTTTTTCACTAATATTCCTAGCTGTGCTCCCAACTTTCTTCCCTAAGACATCATCAGCAAACTCACAAATCGTTTTCCTAAAATCATTCCATCCATCTTCCACATTGTTAAATTTTAAACTCTTTAGTTTAGTAATCAACTGCTCCTGGAAAGTTTCTCAAATTTTCATTCTGGAGTCTACCAACATCATAACTTCCCGGGAGGTAGTTACCCTTCCGAAAATTCGGCATTAAATTACCCCTAGACACTACTAGATGGTGATCTTTAGTTTTAACATCAATAACAACAATCCTATATACCCTAGTGTCTTGTATTGATCCTGCCAGTCTGTGGTTTACAATAACATAATCCATAAGGTTAGTTGTCTTACTATGAAGTGAATACGATGCTAACTTACGGGCCATTTTATGACCAAATACCGTATTGGTTATAACTAGATTGTTATACCTACAAATTTGCAGTCTGTGGCCATTACTGTTTTCTTTTCCTACACCAAATTTACTTAGGCTAGAATACCGCTTCTGTATTTGTGTATTCGGCCACTGTAAATGATTCTTAGCATAAAATTTTTTATTAGAAGTCAAAGTTAATATGCCACAGGGGGTGTTAACAACAATGTCTTAAAGTAACTAATAAAACTATTTTTTCTAGTTTTAGAGTTAGAGATTTGTAAACATTTTTATACCTGTCATGGCCATATCTACCTAGCTTTTTTAAATCACTATACATATATATGTAGATACGAACACGTTATTGTTTGAATCCCAAATTCCCTGGAGGTTTTATTGATCTGTTTGTAGTTAAAGTTGTTGTCATAACTAGTCGCAATCTAAAGTAGTTTTAGTCCAATCTTTAAGTAGCAGCAGCAAAATTAGTAGTATTATTATTTGCAGTAGTAGCCTTACAAATTTCTTCTTATTACCCTCAGCCGTTCGTGGGATAATGCTAATACACCCTTTTGACAGCCTGCATGCAAATAGTATGTTTTGATATGGTTCAACATCCCTTATAATTTTTACATCACTATCCTTAACCATTCCAGAGATATTGCTGATACTGTCTATTGACAACCTGGATGCATGTAGTTTCTTTTGATTTGTTAATTAAACGAAAGAAAATTCCTGATAAAAGTAAAGGGCAAAATTAAAAAAAAAAAAATCAGTGCTTCCCGGTGGTGTTGCAACTAGTAAAATTGGTCAAGGTAAAATTGGTTATTTTACGTATTTTGCCGTAATCATACGGACCCCCGTAAAATTGATATTTTGCCTGTTTTACGTAACTTACTTATTTTACATAAATTACGTGTTTTACCTCTTTTACCGGTATTTTATGTATTTTACTGATATCTTACATATTTTACGAAGCCTTGCAATTTTCAGAGCACAAAAGCGCAAAGAGACTGGCAAAAAAAAGATTGAAGATGATTTTGTTTTGTGTATAGCTGTGTTCTCCGGTTTAAAAGGCGGTCTGTCTGACTTAGGTCTCTTGCTATCAGAACGATAAAGTGCATTATAGTATAGGTAATTATAATTTTAAAATGGTGAAATTTTAGCTGAAATAAAATTATATTAGTTCTAAGAAATGCTAAAGACAGAAAGGGCTAAAAGCAGGATTGACGTATGACAAACACGAAAAAAATTAAATAGCCGAGAAAGATAAGGGTAATGTCAGCCAGCGGACAAAAGAGAATCGAAAATGATAGAGGCATATCTTTCGTCAGCGACTTCCGCCCAGCCGTCTTCAGTGCTAAAAAAAGGAAAACTAATCTTTTGAATTAACTCTAACTGAGAAGAAGAAAGACTAAATGAAACAACCAAGCCAGAATAAATGAAAGACTATTCACCAATTAGATTGGGCAAGAATTATCTGCTTAATTATTGACTTAGCTTGTCTACTGGCCTAATTTTCATTAAAAGTGGTCAGATGATGATAATTTAAACTGAACTTTTTTTTATTTGAATCCTTTAATTTTAAGTTAAAGTAAATTGGGTTTAGAGGTATATATCCAGTATCTCTGTTTAAAGTAAACTCTCTATTTGTGTTTTTTTTTTAAATTTCAATTACCTCCTAAAAGGATGTGGAAGCCATTTACTTTAAATATAGAAGTTGCCTCATCAAAACGAACTGCATGATCTGGATTTTTAACAATATGAAGGGCGAAAGCAGAATCAATATCCGTATTTTTATTTTAGATTTAACGTCTCAAAGAAATCTTGTATTCATGCCGTCTTTTCCCCGGGAGCCGGCGTTGACCCCCCCCCACGAGAATATCCCCACGGAATACCCTCCCCCCTCCTCGGAAAATCCCTTTTACTTTACCCTTGGATAATTCCAGGATTTTCATTAAAAGGGAAATTGGAATTTCTAGTCTCCTGTTTAAGTCAGAGGCAATCGTATTGCATTACCTAAAGTAAAGGTAAAGACCCATAAGGGGTCAAGTTAATATTTGTTCATTAATTTTTTTCCCAGATGCACTTCATGTGGAAGGGGTGGTCGAATAAGCTTCAGAGGGGACTCAGTCAATTGGAAATCGAAAGTTCCAGTGCCTTTTTCTAAGATTCAGCATACTTTTCAACCAATTGCTACCGAATGAGTTGTTATTGACTACAGTGTCTAAAAGAAATTGTTATTCTAGTTTAACGGCCCTTGTGTTTCAGAAGTTGTTTTGAAAGAATCTTCAGATAAATACAGAATTAGCTCTAAGGGAGAGACGATGGGAGGGTGGAGGTGGAAATTGATATATAAGTAGAGATGACCCTATAACTCCGACCGGGAGTCCATATATGGGCATAGAACCACGTGGTTTATGGTTTTTGTCAGTGAGTATTTGAAAAACAGGAATTTTCTCACATTGATGTAGTGTTTGTGGTTGTGATTGTTTGATTGATTGTTTGTTTTATTGTGTGTTTGTTGGTCGGTTTGTTGGTTGGATTGTGTGAGTGTGGGTTTGTTGGTTGGTTGGAATGTTGGATGGAAGGTTGATTGGAGGATTGGTTGAAAGGATGAGTGAAAGAATGGACGAATGAGTGGATAGAGGAACGGATGAATGATTGAACGGATGGATGGATGGATGGATGGATGGATGGATGGATTGATGGATGGATGGATGGATGGATGGATGGATGGATGGATGGATGAATGGATGAATGAATAAAGGGATGAATGAATGAATGAATTAATGAATGAATGAATGAATGAAAGAATGAGACGATGATTGAAGCGAGGATTGGATGGAAGGATGGAGGGAGGGAGGGAGGGTTGGCGTGTTGGAGGGTGGGGGTGATTGTGGTAGACATGGAGGGAGGGATGAATAAAGGGAGAGATGGATGGATAGATGGATAGATGGTTGGATGGTTCTTTCAATTATTTCAGTGAGAATAGTTAAAGACAATTTAAAAGATGATTCAAAAGATGATTTAAGAAAAGGATTTGAGGGTGAAACTCTCTGGTAGTTATAATACACAAGTTCCATTTGAACAGTGTTGTGAGGTCCCCTACCACAACCCCAAAGGGTTCCGACCCCCCCCACCCCAACCCCGAAGGAAGCCCCCGGTCCTCAAAGGTTCTCCGGGCTCCCACCCAGACCCCCAAAGGCCCTCCCCCGGTCTTCAAAGTTCCCCCGGGCTCCCAAAGGGCCCCCCGGACCTTCAAAGGCCCTCACCCGGTCCCCAAAGGTCCACCGGACCCCCAAAGGCCCTCCCCCGGTCCTGAAAAGTCCCCCAGGCTCCCAAAGGGCCCCCGGACCCCCGAAGTCCCTCCCCGGGCCCCCAAAGGCCCTCCCCCGGCCCCCACAGGTCCCCCGGGCTCCCAAAGGACCACCCAGCCTTCAAGGGCCCCCGGATCCCCAAACGCCCTCCCAGGTCCCCAACGAGCCCCATCCCCATATTGTTAATACTTTTTTGTGCATTTGAGACACAGAAGGGTCCACACATTTCAAAAGACTTTATTATATCTTTTCAGAACAAGTTTTTTTCTTAATGTCCTTCATAAACCAATTTTACAACTTGAAGTGGTTAACTTTTTCACCACAGCTTTACTTTACGACTTTTTTCCACACCCAAACATCAAGCAATACTTTTCAAAAGGCTTTATTATATTTTTTCAGAACAAGTTTTTTCTTAATGTCCTTCATAAACCAATTTTACAAGTTGAAGTAGTTATCTTTTTCACCACAACTTTATTTTACGACTTTTTGCACACCTCAAGATCAAGCAATACTTTTCAAAAGACATTTCAGAGCAAGTTTTTTCTTAATATCCTTCATAAACCAATTTTACAAGTTGAAGTAGTTATCATTTTCACCACAACTTTATTTTACGACTTTTTGCACACCTCAAGATCAAGCAATACTTTTCAAAAGACATTTCAGAGCAAGTTTTTTCTTAATATCCTTCATAAACCAATTTTACAACTTGAAGTAGTTATCTTTTTCACCACAACTTTACTTTACAACTTTTTGCACACCTCAAGATCAAGCAAAACTCTTCAAAAGACATTTCAGAACAAGTCCCTTTCCTAATGTCCCTTCTAAACCCATTTTACAAGTTGAAGCATCCATCCTTTTCACACACAACTTTACTTTACAGCTATTTGAATGCCCCAACACCAAGCAATACCTTTCAAAAGGCATTTCAGAGCAACTTCTTTTCTTAATATCCCTTCTAAACCTATTTTCCAACTTGAAGTACCCATCCTTTTCACCCACAACTATACATTACAGATTTTTGAATGCCTCAACACCAAGCAATACTTTTCAAAAGGCATTTCAGAGCAACTTCTTTTCTTTATGTGCCTTCTAAACCAATTTTACAAGTTGAAGTACTCATCTTTTCCACCACAACTTTACTTTACAGCTTTTTGGATACCTCAACACCAAGAAATACTTTTCAAAAGACATTTCAGAGCAAGTTCCTTTCTTAATGTCCCTTCTAAACCCATTTTCCAACTTGAAGTAGCCATCCTTTTCACCCACAACTTTACTTTACAGCTTTTTGGATACCACATCACCAAGAAATACTTTTCAAAGACCATTTCAGAACAAGTTATTTTCTTAATGTCCTTCCTAAACCAATTTTCTAACATGAAGTACCCATCCTTTTCACCCACAACTTTACTTTACAGATTTTTGAATGCCTCAACACCAAGCAATACTTTTCAAAAGGCATTTCATAGCAACTTCTTTTCTTTATGTGCCTTCTAAACCAATTTTACAAGTTGAAGTACTCATCTTTTCCACCACAACTTCACCTTACAGCTTTTTGGATACCTCAACACCAAGAAATACTTTTCAAAGACCATTTCAGAGCAAGTTACTTTCTTAATGTCCCTCCTAAACCCATTTTCCAACTTGAAGTACTTATCTTTTTCACTCACAACTATACTTTACAGCTTTTTGGATACCTCAACATCAAGAAATACTTTTCAAAGACCATTTCAGAACAAGTTATTTTCTTAATGTCCTTCCTAAACCAATTTTACAAGTTGAAGTACTCATCTTTTCCACCACAACTTTACTTTAAAGCTTTTTGAATGCCTCAACACCAAGCAGTACTTTTCAAAAGCATTTCAGAACAAGTTCTTTTCTTAATATCCCTCCTAAACCCATTTTACAACTTGAAGTAGTTATCTTTTTCACCACAACTTTACGACTTTTTGCACACCCCAACATCAAGCAATACTTTCTAAAAGGCTTTATTATATCTTTTCAGTACAAGTTCTTTTCTTAATATCCCTCCTAAACCCATTTTACAACTTGAAGTAGTTATCCTTTTCACCACAACTTTACTTTACGACTTTTTGCACACCCCAACATCAAGCAATACTTTCCAAAAGGCTTTATTATATCTTTTAAGTACAAGTTCTTTTCTTAATATCCTTCTTAAACCAATTTTACAACTTGAAGTACCCATCCCTTTCCCCACAACTTTACTTAACGACTTTTTACACACCCCAACATCAAGCATTACTTTTCAAAGGCATTTAAGAACAAGTTCTTTTCTCAATGGCCTTCCTAAACCAATTTCATAAGTTGAAGTAGTTATCTTTTTCACCACAACTTTACTTTACGACTTTTTTGCATACCCTAACATCAAGCAATACTTTTCAACGGCTTTATTATATCTTTTCAGAGCAAGTTCTTTACGTAATGTCCTTCCTAAACCAATTTTACAAGTTGAAGTACTTATCTTTTCCCCCACAACTTTACTATAAGGCTTTTTGAATTACCCAATATCAAGCAATACTTTTCAAAGGCATTTCAGAACAAGTTTTTTTCTTAAGGTCCTACCTAAACCCCATTTTACAAGTTGAAGTACTTATCTTTTCCCCACAACTTTACTTTACGACTTTTTTGCACACCCAAACATCAAGCAATACTTTCCAAAGGCTATATTATATCTTTTCAGTACAAGTTCTTTTCTTAATATCCTTCTTAAACCAATTTTACAAATTCTAAGTTTTTCCATAGTAGATAGAAAAAGCTATATCATAGTTGCGAATATTTTCTCGGGAGATAAGCAGTTCTATTTCAATTTTAAATTTTATCAATGAAGTTAAGAAAAGTTAAAGTTCTATTCTGAATTTTCTCAATGAAAAAGAAATTAGTTATTAATCAATTCTATTTTTTCCAAATAATATAAAAATTTTTCACTTCGGATCAAATTTTTCTCAAAGAGCTTTTTGAATGCTCCATCACCAGGCAATAAACCAACAAATATAAAAATCTCTAAAAAAAACAAACAAAGGAAAGTTGGGTCAGTTGAGAAAAATGAAACAACAAAAACAAAAAAATGCAGATATTATACCTGCCTACAAACAAGAGGTATTTAGATTGGAAGACACAGAAGAAGAACAAGATAAAAGAAACAAAAAAAACAATTAAAAACTAAAAACCAATAAAACCACCACCAAAAAAAAACAAAAAAAAACAAAATTTAAAAATGGTGCAAACAGATCCCCGTAGGGAAAAGATGCTAATATAGAGTTACTTCAGTAATTTACAGTTTTTTTTATTTTTCCTCAGTTACTCTGGTGTCCTCACTGAAGTAACTCTATATTAGCATCTTTTCCCTACTTGGATCAGTTTGCGCCGAGTGTACATTTTTTTTTTTTTTTTGGTTGTGGTTTTATTGGTTTTTAGTTTTATCTTGTTTTTTTGTTTTTTTTATCTTGTTCTTCTCGTGTGTCTTTTGTACTGAAAACGCCTTGTTGTCATACAGGCGAAACATCCGCGTTGTTTTGTTTCTGTTGTTTTCTTTTCTCTTCACTGGCCACAGTCTCGTTTGTTTGTTTTTTTTAGAGATTTTTCTCTTTGTTGGTTTTTTGTCATGGCTGGCCAGTTCGGCTTAAGATCTTTCATTCACCAAGCAATACCTTTCAAAAGGCATTTCAGAACAAGTTCTTTTCTTAGTGACCGTCCTAAACCCATTTTACAAATTGAAGTACCCATCCTTTTCACCCAAAACTTTACTTTACAGCTTTTTGAATGCTCCAACACCAAGCAATATCTTTCAAAAGGCATTTCAGAGCAATATCTTTTCTTAATGTCCCTTCTAAACCCATTTTCCACCCTGAAGTATCCCATCCTTTTCACCCACAACTTTATTTTACATCTTTTTGGATACCTCAACACCAAGAAATACTTTTCAAAGGGCATTTCAGAGCAAGTTCCTTTCTTAAAGTCTCTCTTAAACCCATTTTACAAGTTGAAGCATCCATCCTTTTCACTCACAACTTTACTTTATAGCTTTTTGGATAAATAAAAACCAAGAAATACAATTCAAAAGGCATTTCAGAACCAATTCCTTTCTTAATGCCCCTCCTAAACCTATTTTCCAACTTGAAGTACCAATCCTTTTCACCCAAAACTTTACATTAATAGTTTTTGGATACCTCAACACCAATCAACACATTTCAAAAGGCATTTAGGAACAACTTCTTTACCCATTTTACAAGTTGAAGCACCCATCATTTTCACACAGAACTTTACTTTATAGTTTTTCGGATGCCTCTACACCAAGAAATACCATTCAAAAGGCATTTCAGAGCAACTTCTTTTCTTAATGTCCTTCCTAAACCAATTTTCTAACTTGAAGTACCCATCCTTTTCACCCACAACTTTACTTTACAGATTTTTGAATACCTCAACACCAAGCAATACTTTTCAAAAGGCATTTCGGAGCAAGTTCCTTTCTCAAAGTCACTCCTAAACCCATTTTACAAGTTTAAGTATCCATCCTTTTCACCCACAACTTTACTTTACAGCTTTTTGGTTCTTTTGAATGCGCCAAAACCATGTAATACTTTTCAACGACATTTCAGAACAAGTTCTTTTCTTAGTGTCCATCCTAAACCCATTTCACAAGTTGAAGTAGCCATCCCTTTCAACCAACACCAAGCAATACTTTTCAAAAGGCATTTCACAACAAGTTCCTTTCTTAATGTCCCTCCTAAACCCATTTTACAAGTTGGAGTACCCATCCTTTTCACCCACAACTTTACTTTACTGCTTTTTGAATGCTCCAATACCAAGCAATACTTCTCAAATGGCATTTCAGAACAAGCTATTTTCTTAATGTCCTTCCTAGACCCATTTTACAAGTTGAAGTTCCCAGCCTTTTCACCCGCAACTATACTTTAAAGCTCTTGAATGCCGCAACACCAAGCAATACTTTTCGAAAGATATTTCAGAACAAGGTCTTTTCTTAATGTCCCTCCTAAACCCATTTTACAAGTTGAAGTACTCATCCTTTTCACCCACAACTTTACTTTACAGCTTTTTTGAATGCTCCAACACCAAGCAATACTTCTCAAATGGCATTTCAGAACAAGCTATTTTCTTAATGTCCTTCCTAAACCCATTTTACAAGTTGAAGTTCCCAGCCTTTTCACCCGCAACTATACTTTAAAGCTCTTGAATGCCGCAACACCAAGCAATACTTTTCTAAAGGCATTTCAGAACCAGTTCTTTTCTTAATGTCCCTCCTAAACCCATTTTACAAGTTGAAGTATCCAACTTTTTCACCCAGAACTATACTTCACAGCTTTTTAAATGCCCACAACACCAAGCAATACTTTTCAAAAGGCATTTCAGAGCAAGTTCTTTTCTTAATGTCCCTCCTAAACCCATTTTACAAGTTGAGGTAGCCATCCTTTTCCTCACAACTTTACTTTACAACTTTTGTGCACGTCACAATATCATGCAAGTTTCCACTTCAGTTGAGATTTTTTTTGTGCACGCCACAATATCATGCAAGTTTCCCCTTCAGTTCAGATTTTTCTCAAAGATATGAAAAAATTTAAAATACTGTTCCAAATTTTTCATAGAAGATAGAAAGTTCAAGTTATCTTCTGAATTTTATTAAAGAACTTACAGTTCAATTCTAATTTCTCCAAAGAAAATAAAAATCTTCCACTTCAGTTCTTAATTTCAACAGAGCACAGGGTAACTGTATTGTCCATTTGAAAAATTCCCTCAGAAAAAAATTATGCATACTTAATAGTCGAGAACATTTACCTGGACGGAACAAAGGTCTGATTCAATTTTAAATTTTATCGTCATCGGAAAGACTAATTAATACTATAAGCATCACCCAAAAGTCCAAGTCCGTTCTTATCCTTACCAGGAAGTGGAAAAAATTTAAAATGCTGTTCAAAGTTTTTCATAGAAGATAGAAAGTTCAAGTTATCTTTTGAATTTTATTAAAGAACTTACAGTTCAATTCTAATTTCTCCAAAGAAAATAAAAATCTTCCACTTCAGTTCTTAATTTCACAAAGACACAAGGAAATTTAAAGTTCTATTTGAAATTTCTCAATGAAGTGAAGAAAAGTTCAAGCTCTCTTCTGAATTTTCTCCAATGAAAAAGAAATTAGTTATTCATCAATTATTTTTTTCATAATAATATAAAAAGGCTCCACTTCAGTTCAGATTTTTCTCCAAAGACATACGTTTTAAATTCTCCTCCAAATTTTTTGTAGAAAATAGAAAAAATGACACATTGATCGTGAATATTTCACTATGAAGATAAGGAGCTAATTTTCACATTTATGTGAAGAAAAGTTCAAGTTCTTTTCCTAGCTAACCATATGAAAAGAAATAAGTAACAGATCAATTCTATTTTCAAGAAAAAATTAAAAATTTCCACTTCAGTTCAGATTTTTCTCAAAGACATGGAAAAATTTAAATTACTGTTCTAAATTTTTCATAGAAGATAGAAAAAGTTATACGCTGATCATGAAAAGTTAACTCAAGTCTGAATTTTATTAAAGAACTTACTGTTCAATTCTAATTTCTCCAGAGAAAAAAAAAATCTTCCACTTCAGTTCTTAATTTCACAAAGACACAAAGAAGTTTAAAGTTTTCTTCTGAATTTTCTTAGAGAAAAGAAAAAAGTTATAGTTCAATTCTAATTTTTTTCAAAGAAAATAAAAAATCTCCATCTTTTTAATAAACATTCTAAGCGCTTAACATGCTAACGTTTCCTAAGATAATAGAAATATAACAAAGCAATGCATAAAATATTTTTTATTGAAGTAACAACATGTAGTAACAACATAAAAATACAAAGTCGACCTGGGGGCATTTTCCGGTGAGTATGGCTAGGTTAGGTTAGACTAGATTAAGTTAGGTTAGATTAAGTCAGGTTAGGTAAGTTAGGTTAGCTAAGTTAGGTTAGCTAGTAAACATCTCTCCATGTTTAAGTTAGGTTAGTTTAGCTAAGTTAGGTTGGGTTAGCTAGTAAACATCTCTCCATGTTTAAGTTAGGTTAGATTAAGTTATGTTAGGCTAGGTTAAGTTAGGTTAGCCTACATACGCGCGCGTACGTAGGCTAACCTAACCTAACCTAGCCTAACATAACTTAATCTAACCTAACCTAACTTAAACATGGAGAGATGTTTACTAGCTAACCCAACCTAACTTAGCTAACCTAACCTAACTTAAACATGGAGAGATGTTTACTAGCTAACCTAACTTAGCTAACCTAACCTAACTTACCTAACCTGACTTAATCTAACCTAACTTAATCTAGTCTAACCTAACCTAACCATACTCACCGGAAAATGCCCCCAGGTCGACTTTGTATTTTTATGTTGTTACTACATGTTGTTACTTCAATAAAAAATATTCTATGCATTGCTTTGTTATATTTCTATAATCTTAGGAAACGTTAGCATGTTAAGCGCTTAGAATGTATATTAAAAAGATGGAGATTTTTTTATTTTCCTTGAAAAAAATTAGAATTGAACTATAACTTTTTTGTTTTCTCTAAGAAAATTCAGAAGAGAACTTTAAATTTCTTTGTGTCTTTGTGAAATTAAGAACTGAAGTGGAAGATTTTTATTTTTCTCTGGATAAAATAAAATTGAACTGTAAGTTCTTTAATAAAATTCATACTTGAACGAACTTTTCATGATCAACGTATAACTTTTTCTATCTTCTATGAAAAATTTAGAACAGTAATTTTAAATTTTTCCATGTCTTTGAGAAAAATCTGAACTGAAGTGGAAAATTTTAATTTTTTCTTGAAAATAGAATTGATCTGTAACTTATTTCTTTTCATATGGTTAGTTAGGAAAAGAACTTAAACTTTTCTTCACATAAATATGAAAATTAGCTCCTTATCATCAAGGTGAAATATTCACGATCAATGTGTAACTTGTTCTAGCTTCTAAAAAAAATTTGGAGGAGAATTTAAAATTTATGCCTTTGAGGAAATATCCGAACTGAAGTGGATTTATATTATTAGGAAAAATAAAATTGATCAAAAATTATTTTCTTTTTCATTGAGAACATTCAGAAGAGAGCTTGAACTTTTCTTCAATTCATTGAGAAATTTCAAATAAAACTTTAAATTTCCTTGTGTGTTTGTGAAATTAAAAACTGAAGTGAAAGATTTTTATTTTCTTTGGAGAAATTAGAATTGAGCTGTAAGTTCTTTAATAAAATTCAAAAGATAACTTGAACTTTCTATCTTCTATGAAAAATTTGGAGCAGTATTTTAAATTTTTTCATCTCTCTGAGAAAAATCTGAACTGAAGTGGAATCTTGCATGATCACTAGAACTTGAATTTTTCTTCACTTTGTTGAGAAAATTTAAAATTGAAGTATAAATTTTTATCTTCCGGGAAAATATTCACAACTATGGTATAGCTTTTTCTATCTTCTACGGAAAAATTTCAAATAGAACTTTAAACGTGTCTTGTGAAATTAAGAACTGAATTGGAGATTTTTATTTTTGGAGAGAATTGAACTGTAAGTTCTTTAATAAATTCAGAAGATAACTTGAAATTTCTATCTTCTATGAAAAATTTGGAACAGTATTTAAATTTTTCATATCTTTGAGAAAATCTGAACTGAAGGAAACTTGCATGATATTGTGACGTGCACAAAAGTTGTAAAGTAAAGTTGTGGTGAAAAGGATGGCTACCTCAACTTGTAAAATGGGTTTAGGAGGGACATTAAGAAAAGAACTTGCTCTGAAATGCCTTTTGAAAAGTATTGCTTGATGTTGTGGGCATTCAAAAAGCTGTGAAGTATAGTTCTGGGTGAAAAGTTGGGTACTTCAACTTGTAAAATGGGTTTAGAGGGACATTAAGAAAGACCTTGTTCTGAAATGTCTTTCGAAAGTATTGCTTGGTGTTGTGGCATTCAAGAGCTTTAAAGTATAGTTGCGGTGAAAAGGCTGTCAACTTGTAAATGGTCTAGAAGGACATTAAGAAAATAGCTTGTTCTGAAATGCCATTTGAGAAGTATTGCTTGGTGTTGGAGCATTCAAAAAAGCTGTATAGTATAGTTATGGTGAAAAAGATGGGTACTTCAACTTGTAAAATGGGTTTAGGAGGGACATTAAGAAAGGAACTTGTTGTGAAATGCCTTTTGAAAAGTATTGCTTGGTGTTGGGTGTAAGGGATGGCTACTTCAACTTGTAAAATGGGTTTAGGACGGTCACTAAGAAAAGAACTTGTTCTAAAATGTCTTTGAAAAGTATTGCATGGTATTGGCGCATTCAAAAGAACCAAAAAGCTGTAAAGTAAAGTTGTGGGTGAAAAGGATGGATGCTTAAACTTGTAAAATGGGTTTAGGAGTGACTTTGAGAAAGGAACTTGCTCTGAAATGCCTTTTGAAAAGTATTGCTTGGTGTTGAGGCATTCAAAAATCTGTAAAGTAAAGTTGTGGGTGAAAAGGATGGGTACTTCAAGTTAGAAAATTGGTTTAGGAAGGACATTAAGAAAAGAAGTTGCTCTGAAATGCCTTTTGAATGGTATTTCTTGGTGTAGAGGCATCCAAAAAGCTGTAAAGTAAAGTTGTGGGTGAAAAGGATGGATGCTTCAACTTGTAAAATTGGTTTAGGAGGGACATTAAGAAAGGAACTTGCTCTGAAATGCCTTTTGAAAAGTATTGCTTGGTGTTGAGGTATCCAAAAAGTTGTAAAGTAAAGTTGTGGGTGAAAAGGATTGGTACTTCAAGTTGGAAAATGGGTTTAGGAGGGGCATTAAGAAAGGAATTGGTTCTGAAATGCCTTTTGAATGGTATTTCTTGGTGTTGAGTCATCCAAAAAGCTGTAAAGTAAAGTTGTGAGTGAAAAGGATGGATGCTTCAACTTGTAAAATTTGATTAGGAGGGACTTTAAGAAATGAACTTGCTCTGAAATGCCTTTCGAAAAGTATTGCTTGGTGTTGAGATATCCAAAAAGCTGTAAAGTAAAGTTGTGGGTGAAAAGGATGGGATACTTCAGGGTGGAAAATGGGTTTAGAAGGGACATTAAGAAAAATATTGCTCTGAAATGCCTTTTGAAACGTATTGCTTGGTGTTGGAGCATTCAAAAAGCTGTAAAGTAAAGTTTTGGGGGAAAAGGATGGGTACTTCAATTTGTAAAATGGGTTTAGGACGGTCACTAAGAAAAGAACTTGTTCTGAAATGCCTTTTGAAAGGTATTGCTTGGTGATGGAGCATTCAAAAAGCTCTTTGAGAAAAATTTGATCCGAAGTGAAAAATTTTTATATTATTTGGAAAAAATAGAATTGATTAATAACTAATTTCTTTTTCATTGAGAAAATTCAGAATAGAACTTTAACTTTTCTTAACTTCATTGATAAAATTTAAAATTGAAATAGAACTGCTTATCTCCCGAGAAAATATTCGCAACTATGATATAGCTTTTTCTATCTACTATGGAAAAACTTAGAATTTGTAAAATTGGTTTAAGAAGGATATTAAGAAAAGAACTTGTACTGAAAAGATATAATATAGCCTTTGGAAAGTATTGCTTGATGTTTGGGTGTGCAAAAAAGTCGTAAAGTAAAGTTGTGGGGAAAAGATAAGTACTTCAACTTGTAAAATGGGGTTTAGGTAGGACCTTAAGAAAAAAACTTGTTCTGAAATGCCTTTGAAAAGTATTGCTTGATATTGGGTAATTCAAAAAGCCTTATAGTAAAGTTGTGGGATATAAGTACTTATAGTAAAGATAAGTACTTCAAGTTGTAAAATTGGTTTAGGAAGGACATTACGTAAAGAAATTGCTCTGAAAAGATATAATAAAGCCGTTGAAAAGTATTGCTTGATGTTAGGGTATGCAAAAAAGTCGTAAAGTAAAGTTGTGGTGAAAAAGATAGCTACTTCAACTTATAAAATTGGTTTAGGAAGGACATTGAGAAAAGAACTTGTTCTTAAATGCCTTTGAAAAGTAATGCTTGATGTTGGGGTGTGTAAAAAGTCGTTAAGTAAAGTTGTGGGGAAAGGGATGGGTACTTCAACTTGTAAAATTGGTTTAAGAAGGATATTAAGAAAAGAACTTGTACTGAAAAGATATAATAAAGCCTTTTGGAAAGTATTGCTTGATGTTGGGGTGTGCAAAAAGTCGTAAAGTAAAGTTGTGGTGAAAAAGATAACTACTTCAAGTTGTAAAATGGGTTTAGGAGGGATATTAAGAAAAGAACTTGTACTGAAAAGATATAATAAAGCCTTTTGGAAAGTATTGCTTGATGTTGGGGTGTGCAAAAAGTCGTAAAGTTGTGGTGAAAAAAATAACTACTTCAAGTTGTAAAATGGGTTTAGGAGGGATATTAAGAAAAGAACTTGTTCTGAAATGCTTTCGAAAAGTACTGCTTGGTGTTGAGGCATTCAAAAAGCTGTGAAGTAAAGTTGTGGTGGAAAAGATGAGTACTTCAACTTGTAAAATTGGTTTAGGAAGGACATTAAGAAAATAACTTGTTCTGAAATGGTCTTTGAAAAGTATTTCTTGGTGTTGAGGTATCCAAAAAGCTGTAAAGTATAGTTGTGAGTGAAAAAGATAAGTACTTCAAGTTGGAAAATGGGTTTAGGAGGGACATTAAGAAAGTAACTTGCTCTGAAATGGTCTTTGAAAAGTATTTCTTGGTGTTGAGGTATCCAAAAAGCTGTAAGGTGAAGTTGTGGTGGAAAAGATGAGTACTTCAACTTGTAAAATTGGTTTAGAAGGCACATAAAGAAAAGAAGTTGCTCTGAAATGCCTTTTGAAAAGTATTGCTTGGTGTTGAGGCATTCAAAAATCTGTAAAGTAAAGTTGTGGGTGAAAAGGATGGGTACTTCATGTTAGAAAATTGGTTTAGGAAGGACATTAAGAAAATAACTTGTTCTGAAATGGTCTTTGAAAAGTATTTCTTGGTGGTGTGGTATCCAAAAAGCTGTAAAGTAAAGTTGTGGGTGAAAAGGATGGCTACTTCAAGTTGGAAAATGGGTTTAGAAGGGACATTAAGAAAGGAACTTGCTCTGAAATGTCTTTTGAAGAGTATTTCTTGGTGTTGAGGTATCCAAAAAGCTGTAAAGTAAAGTTGTGGTGGAAAAGATGAGTACTTCAACTTGTAAAATTGGTTTAGAAGGCACATAAAGAAAAGAAGTTGCTCTGAAATGCCTTTTGAAAAGTATTTCTTGGTGTTGAGGCATTCAAAAATCTGTAATGTATAGTTGTGGGTGAAAAGGATGGGTACTTCAAGTTGGAAAATAGGTTTAGAAGGGATATTAAGAAAAGAAGTTGCTCTGAAATACCTTTTGAAAGGTATTGCTTGGTGCTGGGACATTCAAAAAGCTGTAAAGTAAAGTTGTGTGTGAAAAGGATGGATGCTTCAACTTGTAAAATGGGTTTAGAAGGGACGTTAGGAAAGGGACTTGTTCTGAAATGTCTTTTG